>NW_006766925.1:31176-33295 GCF_000275845.1 Dichomitus squalens LYAD-421 SS1 | reverse complement strand
TACATAGTACATACAATAGACCTTATATACACAGTAGAATAGGGGTAGATAAGGGCGCGGGTATCCGTCGGGGGGCGGGACCTGTGGCGCTCGTTCCGCGAGCTCGCCATCTTGACGCCAGGATTCCAACACATCCCCTCGAGCGAGCGCGGGCAACGAGCGAAGGATAACAAACAAATGGAACGGGGCGGGGATAAGGGAAACAGCGAGCAAGGAAGGAGGGGTTGTGTCCGCACAAATAAGGGATAACGTACGATAAGTCTAATACATCCCCTTAATCGGGGCATTTACCACGCTTCCGTCTCCTTCTCGGCAAGAAGCTGATCGGCGCTAACGGTTGCCGAAAACGCGTAATGGGCCTCTTCAGTCTTAAGCTCGGGGCAGTCACGCTGATAGTGGCCCTTCTTCGAGCACTTGAAGCAGGTGATGCGCTCGAGCGGGGTGCGAGGCTTCGTGTAAGCAGCAAGGGCGACTTCGGAGTCATGATGAGGCGGGTTGAGGGACAATTGGCGCGACTCTTCGTTAAGTAAGCGGGTGATGACGTAATCGATGGTAAGCTCGCTAGGCGGGGTAGAGTCGAGATTGACGACCAGCTGAGAGTACGAATCGGGGAGGCCATTCGTGAGAACGAGGATGCGGTCTTCATCGGAGATAGAGGCGTCAATCTCCTCGAGGCGGAAGGCGGCCCGGCGGACGTCAGCGATCCACGATGTCATCGTTTGATCCGGGCGCTTAGACAAGCGCCAGAAAGCGCGCCGGTGTGCGACCCGGGTACCAAAGCCGCGGGCGCGGTGGACTCGACGGAGCTCGGTCCAGACTTCGTGAACGTCTTGTGATTGGATGTGGGCGTACTGGGTGGGCTCGATATTCAAGATAATCTCGGCGCGCGCTTCTGCGATCTTCGCACGCCAGGCACGCACAGCCTTCGTGTTATCAGAGCCGGAGGGGCGGGTTTCATCAGCAGGGGCGCTCGTAACCTCCCAGAGACCCTTGCGAACAAGGAGGGCCTCCATGCCGATAACCCATTCAGCGTAGTTGTCATCGGCGAGCTTCGCAATTGTGGGCGGTGCCATCGGGGCGGGAGCAGCGGGGAGCGCGGGGCGGTCGCGGTTACGGGGTCGTCGGGGTGCACGGGGTCGTCGTCGGGTCGGTCGTCGTCGGGTCGGTCGTCGTCACGGGTCGTCGGTTCGCGGGATCGTCGAGTGGCTTCGGCCCCACTAGGCAGTGCCTCGAATTATCCTTCGGGCAGAGGAGACGCGTTTATGTAGAAGTTCGAGGGCAAGCGGGCACAAATGGGATTCGCGTTTGGCCGGTGTAAACGCGTGCCGTACATAGTACATACAATAGACCTTATATACACAGTAGAATAGGGGTAGATAAGGGCGCGGGTATCCGTCGGGGGGCGGGACCTGTGGCGCTCGTTCCGCGAGCTCGCCATCTTGACGCCAGGATTCCAACAATCCTCCTTTAGGCTCAACGTCGAGGCTGTTCTCGAGCTAGTCTCTGTTGTCTTCGAGATATCCATGCATTATATCTTGGAGCAGGTGGGCCGCATACCAAAGGTGGAGATTGGCAGCGCTGGCCTAAGCGATGAGGCGCGCGTCCAAGCGCCAGGACCTCGCATAGACCAGATGGCGAGCATCTCCAAGAGATAACATCGGCTATCGTGCTCCTGCTCTTGATGTCACCTGCGTAGCTGATAGCGGCGGTCCCTCATTGTATCTGCTTCTCCTCGCTAACCGCTGGTCCGATTACCTCAAAACAACGTGTGTACAATACTCATGTACGCAGCGAAGAAAATGTTTGGTCCAGATTTTGGCGAAAGTGCGCGCATTTTGATGAAAACACATCTTAAAAAAACTATACCAAAGACTTCAAGCCCCCAAAGCATACAAATGGATTGGTGTATTTCGTTTTGCAGGCAATAGGGTATGGACCATGCTATTAGACAATCTATGGAGGCAACCAAGGACAGCGGACAGCCTAAGCGCGCAAGCCGGAAGAAACGGTTTCCAAAAAAGGCATCTTGATCGTCCACTACCACGATGGCTCTGACACGCCGTTCTTCCGCTCAGAAAGCTCACTCTGCAAGTCAGATGTGAAGAATTAGTGACAGGCG
>NW_006766925.1:3531-31028 GCF_000275845.1 Dichomitus squalens LYAD-421 SS1 | reverse complement strand
AAAGCTCACTCTGCAAGTCAGATGTGAAGAATTAGTGACAGGCGACTAGCAAAGGAGAAATATCAGCCTTACCACATTCCTCCTCCCATCCGGACATATTCTGGGCTGCCTCATAGCTCTACATCTGACACCCATCCTAACGCCCAGCAGCTCAAGACAAGCAGCACAAAGCGGCGATAAAGTTTGACGTTCCCACCCGCAGCATGCGGCTATACTTAGTAACGTAACGGAATGTCAGTAACCCTAATAGGCCTGCCATCTATCCTGCCCCAACTTACAGCCTGAAAGCACCTCAGAAAGGACGATTTGACGTTGTACCACTGAAGGACCATGTCGGGCTCATAAATTCAATCGCAATCGTGTCGCTTAGATGATAATGCAGCCAAGATAATCGGAATCGGACAAATCTCGATATAGCGGCGAGCGTCTCTATCACATGTCCTGAACATCGGCTAGCGGGCGCTGCCAATCTCCACCAAAGGCGTCATCAGGTAGGTCTGGAGGGCGCTGTCTCAAGTGCACAAATCTCCTGCGTTTGAACAGTCGGGCGGACGTTTGAACGCCCGCCGCGTGCAATTTGTCACGGCGCACTGGCACGGGAAGTGTGACATGTGACGAATCGGGTGGACGGCAGGCGTTCTCACGCGTCTGGAGCCCCATTGCACCGAGTCCAGGCCTACAAGGCTTACATATACTGTATACTATGAGTAGTCTACTGCCTTGCGCGGAGAATCGAACCGCTGCTATGCCATGATTCTAACGACTCCGCCTGCTCTACATCACCGCAGTAAGGTCACGCGTATATCCTAATCTTGTACCCAACGTGAACGCATATAGATTTCGCTCCCAGTGAACCGCGGCCGCGATACAGCAGCAGTCACAGCTCCCGGACATAATCCGACGTGATGCTTTCCCGCCACGGGCTGACGTGACCAGCCACGGGATCTGAAATCTTTCAAAAGCTGATGAAACATTCCCGTCAGGGCAGTTTCCCGTCCTGCTCAACTCAATATGTAGAACAAAGATAAGTAAGTTGCTCGCACACAGCCTCCATACTCTTCTTTCGGCGCAATGTCATGGCAATCAACGAGGTACGCATCTATCTGTCTCAATCATACTCGACATGACACCACGGAAGCTGATCAACTCAGGCATCGCAAGCTCAGGTCGCTGTAGAGAAGAATTGGCGACGCTGCAATGGATTCGGTCGACTCAGGGGCCTGATCTGCGGATCCTGCCACTTGTTCGTACCTTCATACAGTTGCCTTTGCAGATGGAACGACAGACATACTAATGTGGAACAGCGTCCATTTTTGAACTAGCATTTGGCCGCCACCAGAGGTCGCTGATACATCGTTCGAAGAAGCACTTCGTGGGCAGGTCTCTGGCCCTAGGTACGAACGGCGTCTCAGGGCGTGTACATAAAGATTCATCATGGCATGTTTCACCCAAGCGACACACTTTCTCTACCAGCATCACACGATACCTCTGCTCCGGGCCTGGAGTACTACCACTGCAACACTTCAGCATGGCAGACAATTCAGAGGTTCAGGCCTTGTACGATGTATTGTAAGTGCCGTAGCCCCTGCACGTCATGTACCCACTATAATTTCGTCCAGCTTCGGTGATTGTTGGGCATACGCCTGCATTGGTTTGTTCCTCATGAAGGCAATGACCGCCGCCCTCGTACTCATGAGCGGAATGCGTCCTCATCCGCAGCACTATTGTCCTACGACTACGTCCTCACGTTTAGCAGCGAGGTCACACTTTTCTGGATGGGAGGCCGCCTGTCCGGACCGATAATCCTGTTTCTCCTAACCCGATACATCACTCTCACAGCACAAATTATTGGTTTGTTCCCGTTCCCTTCATCTGTGGAGGTATGTCTTTCTACGTGTAGCGTGGGCGGATCAATGCTTGACATTGTTGCAGAGGTATACAGCGATATCCATAGACTCCGGACTACGCATTCTGACGCATACACAGTGCTTTTTCTATGTTTGTTGCTCTGAATGTGTTCAGGGCCTTTCAGTATTTCCCATGGGCTGGTACGTGACTGCTCCGCGCTCTGGATAGAGTCGACAGGGTCTCTGACAGCCGATTTGTTGCACAGCGTTCTCAGCGCTCAGGTCGTATGCCTTATGTCCATGCCCCTATCGATGGCCTGTTTCAGCGACTGTTTTCGCACTCTCTGCGGTGCCCATTGTCACGGATATGTGGGTGCGTATTCTGGATTATATATGTCTTCGCAAAGCTGAGATTTCCATTCCATTAAAAGGGCAACCTGTACAGATTGTCATTTGTCAATGATCCGGAACTGGGAATCCTACCCACTAATCCAATAGCGGAGAGCACAGTCCTTAAGTAAGTTTGCGGTGCCAATGCTCTAGTACGATGTCTAACGTTGCAGATGAAAGATGTAGGCGAACGTTTCACAGGATTATGATTAGCAGAGACGCATACTGAGGCGAGACATCACAGTGGAGGTGGCAACGCGATCCTCTTTGATCGCCTCTGATTTGGTCGTCCTCTTTGTTACCTGGTACCGAACATATCAGACTGCCAAGCTATCTCTCCGTAGCCTTCGCAAGGAATCTTTCGCAGGGATCCTTCTCCTAGATGGTGTGTCTTACAGGTTATTACCTGAGCCTGATGAGTATGATCTTACGCGCTCACTTTTCACAGGGACGATTTACTTCATGTGAGTGCATGAAACCATGCCTAGATCAACCGACGTTCTCACTTTCTGGAATCCACAGGGTGCTGCTGGTCTTGAGCGTCCTGCAAATGACGTTTACGCTGACCGGGGTGAGCTACACTTTAGCATGACGGTATCTTGCTGACAATTCCCAGGTCGCTGAGGGCGGAACGACTTTGTTCACAAGCGTTATCAGTTTTATCGAGGAACCGTAAGTACACATCGCATCCCACTGCCAGATTCTCAACAAGACACCGTGTCTAGCTTGACCGCTATCCTGACATCGAGATTCCTCATTGATTTGCAAAATGCCCAGTGCAAGCTCGCGGGCTCGTCCAGGTCGGTCTCGTTCGGGGAACTTGCTTTCGAACCGCAGACGTCGAGGAATACCAGCCGCATCATTGGGTCTTTGGGAGTCCAGCTGTCGTTTCGTGACGGTTTCCAAGACGGAGAGGACGAGGTCGAAGATGCAATGTAGGCAAGCGCTTTCGATAGACCTGTCTTCAGTGGTGCATCCGCGTGTAGATGTGTTGTCTTGAACCGCCCGATCTCCCGCGCCCTTTCTACCATATGCCTATATGCTTTGTACATAGATTATGGGTAGCGAACAGGACTGTAACATGTCATTCCACAGAATCCAATTTCGCTATGCAAGGAAATCGACATGTAGGTCAACCAGCCGACGTACTCGCGGGATACTGGGGATGAGAGTCAACAGCTCGTCCATCCTGACTGCCCCGCGGTCTTTCGGCAATCCGCATGTACCGTATTCATAATTGCATTGGAGTTCCCCATCAAGGCTTCGCTCTTATGACGGCGAGGGCTCGACTAGCTAACACGATACGGCACTAGCATAGAGACCAAGCTAGGATATCTCACTGCCTTATTAAGACTGCAAGTCTCGCACCCAGAACGCTAACACAGCCAGCCTAGAGATGTCGAGCACAATTATGGCAGAGTCACGACGATTGGTGACAACGGTTCGGTACAGAATGGTCATTGCAAGGCCACGAACGGTCGTGATGAGGGACGCGGTGGAGTGACCCCTCCGACAACAGGAAAGTCTCGAGCCTCAATCCCCGGACGGCCTTCGTAAATGGGAGAAGCTCGGCCTAAGGTGGGAGGGTGGACGGAATCGGCAGCCTCGTGGCGTACCTAGACTACCCCGCGTTCAAAATCCGACGACGTGAGGACAAGCGGACCAATCCCAAGCCTCTCTTCTGCCCCTGAGTCGAGTATGAATGTAAGACGGCGAGCTGACACGTAAGTATCAGATGAAGCCCAAGAGATAGCTCGTGTTGACATGCAAGGGCAGACCGCAGTATACTGACGTATCTCACTAGCAGCTTCTCCGGATCGAGTCCGTCCTATGCCAGGTCCAGCATCGCCGATGCACCGTGCACAAACGCCTGCTGTAGTCCGAACCACGATCGGCATGCATTGGTCAACTACTAAGCATATAGGGTCAACATACCGACAACACCATAATCGACTGCCCCCACCACTGTTCCCTTGGAAGCTTACCACCGTATTCCATGTATTTCCTTCTTCCTCGTCTCCTACTCCTGCATGATCTCTTTTCCATGGTGTCAATTCGCACTGTATCCTGCATATCAGTGAGCAGCCTCGCATAGGTCCTGCGACAAACATCAAGAGGGTGAGTGTATTCGAGCGCCTAAGGAGGGCTTGACTGCGGCGTCGACTAAGCAGCAAGACCAAGATGCAGCTCAGGGGTATGAGCGAGGATGCGCGAGCATAATCAAGGAGATAGAAATAGAAAGTGTAGCCGTTTCCATCAATTCCGAGTCGCCGCTCAGACGCCGACGTGTCGCCTGCCACGTGACGGTAAATCAGAGGTGCACCGAGCTTTGTGACTGCTTGATTGCCCTACCTAGCCTTCGGTGAGTAAAGCAGTACCTGCTTCAGACTAATGTATGACATGCTGATCTGCCACGACTTCAACGAGACTTAGGGTTAGGGAACTCTGTGTTTCACTTGTAACACCTCGCAATCCGAGTCGGCGGTATGAGACCGCATATATGCCGCCTTCTATACTCAGCCTGAGCATACATGGATTCTTTTACCCTGAATGTACCAGTGCTCAGACTGTACACAAGATTTCCCCTGCTATGGTCCGGACACTCAGACAGTATTCAACACGATCTCCGCCCACCGGGCTGAGGTAAATCCCGCGATTCCCTCATTACGAGATGTGCATGTTTACTACCGAGCCTCTGGGTCCATTGATCAGGTGTCCATTGCTAGGGCAGGACCAAAGCAGTGTTCGAGGTACGAATAGCCTTCCTGGGATGCTTCTTCAATACGAGATCACGATTGGAGAAATCAAGAGCTTAAGTGGCTGATAAGATGCTGGGAATGCAGCGCCAACGTCACCCGGATATCTTCATCCACTTCTCTATAGACGGATTGAGCGTAGAGATAGCGAAAATAGGCCAAACCCAGTCCCTCGTGTCGATATCCCACCGCCCTGGCAGATCGCTGATACTTCGTCATATAGAATGTGCCTCTGACTGCCAACTCCGAACAGGCCCTTGATGTGTAAGTGAGCATGTATACATATAGGTCTCGTGGTGGCGAAATGCACAGGCAATAATTCATTGCTTCAAGGCCTTTACCCTTCCTCTGCGCCTGCAGTGCTGCTGCTGCCGAACTTCAGTATGGCGGGCAACTCAGAGGTCCAGATCGCATATAGGACCTTGTGAGTATAGCTTAGTGCTAATACCCCCACACTCGATCTAACCCATTTGCTCATATTCAGCTTCGCGAATTGCTGGACATTTGCCTCCTCTGGTTCGTCGCTCATGAATGAATTGGAGACCGTGCACGTGCTCACGAGCCGATTGCGCCGTCTTATGCAGCACTGCTGGCTTACGATTATACGCTCACGTTCGGCAACGAGGTTGCACTCTTCTGGACGAGCGGCCACATGTCCGGGGCGGCAGTCTTGTTTGTGTTGAACCGATATATCACTCTCGCGGCGCAATGTATAAATCTGGCCCCTCTTCCTTCGTCTGTAAAGGTATGTCATTATACAGTTTGCGTTCGAAAATCAATGCTTGACACTGTAGCAGAGGTACTGAGTGATTTTCATACTTTTCCATAATATTTTTTGACGCATACATAGTGCATTTTCCGATTTTGTTGCTGCGAGCGTGTTGGGCGCCTTGCAGTACCTCCCATGGGCTGGTACGGGACTGCCCTATGCTCTGTCTGGAGTTGACAACTCTGAACAGCAACTTCGTCATGCAGCATTCTCAGCGCTCAGATCATATGCGCTGTCCCCATATCCGTGTCGGTGGCTTGTATCCGCAAGCGTTTTTGCTCTTGCGTCGGTACCCATCGTCACAAATATGTGGGTGCGTACACCGGATTTTGCACGCTTGGGTAGCAATAAACTCCCCGGATAGGGCAACCTACACAAGCTGTCAGTTGTCAGCGACCCGGTCCTAGGTGTCATCGTCAGTACTCCGATATCGGCAAGCGCAACCGTGAAGTAAGCAATTGCTCATACGGCTCCGTGATGTGCTTTCTGACGCCGCGGATGGCAGACGTACGTGCACGGCTCACAGGACCCTGTTTATCAAATGCACATTCTGAAATTGAGCACGACAGTGGAGGTGGTGACGCGATCTTCTTTGATCGCATCTGATTTAGTCGTTCTGTATGTCACCTGGTACCGCACATATGCAACCGCCAAGCTATCTCTCCGTGAGGGCGGACCCGGAAGGAAGACCTTCGCAAGCATCATTCTTCTAGATGGTACGTACTCGAACTCACCGTTCAAGCCGGATGAATCAGCACTGAGGCACTGCCTCACATGACCACAGGGACCGTGTACTTCATGTGAGTAGATGCAGCCATGCCTAGCATTCCACCATCCAGTTTGTTCATTTTGAAATTACAGGACATTGCTCATCTTGAACATTCTCCACCTGTCATTCACTCTGACTGGGGTGAGCTGCGCCTTCGTATCATGGTCTTTTGCTGACCTGTTCCAGGTCGCCGCTCGTCCATTCTTCGTAACAAGTGTCGTCGCTTTGCTCGAGGAACCGTATGTTTGCGTTGCACCCCACTGCCAAATTCTCACCGACATGCTGAATCTAGACTGACCTCCATCCTCACATCGAGGTTCCTCATCAATTTGCAGAAGGCTGAGCGCAAGCTGGATGACTCTTCCGAATCAGTGTCACTCGGAGAAGTTGCGTTCCAACCTCAGATGTCAAGGAACACCAGCCGCTTTATTGGGTCCTTGGAGGCCCAGCTCTCGTTCTACGAGGATGACAGTGAAGAGAGCGAAGATAAGTTGTAGACACCGCGAGTTCGGTAGAGTTGTCTTCATCCATGCATCCAGGCCACCTGTAGATCCCAGTGTTCGTTCTACGATCCAGTATCCACTTTCAACATAGGCGAGGGATGACAAACAACAACATTGTCCTTTTCAGTGTCATGTAGCAATCTTCTCCCCCGCCGGGCCAAGACAATCATCGAACAGGCCTCACGGCCTGAACGGTCACGGAGCCGTCCAACACCTCAGAGACGACAGCCAGCAGGTCGTCCGTCTGCATCGCTCTCTCGCTCTTTCTTTCCATCTGAAACATACTGCTTTTCGAGGTGGTCCCTGACACCTGAAGCTTGCAGCCACCAGGCCCATGACGACATTTCTGTCTGACGCTAACGGCTCGACTGCTTGTCACCTAGTGCCACGGGACAACGAGGGTGCAGATATCATATACCAACCAAACTAGATTCTGTGACCCTCTCCCGACCGTCGAAGCGTTCAGGACAGAACGATGATATAGCATGTCTACTTGTCAACTCACAAGCACGACACGGTAAATGAACTGGCTACAACGCCCTGTCCGGGGTCGCGAGCACGAGGTCGAGGACGGTCGGTGACAGGCTTATATGGCGAAGCAATGCCTGCGAGATGAGGGCGCCTCTTGAGAAACGACTCCTCGGACGGTCTCCAGGAGCAGGAGTCTACGGTAGCTCGGTCAAGAAGGGTGGGAGCGTATGCGACATCGGTAGTTGCAAAGCGTACGGAGACTTCCCCATGATCAGGTAGCGAGAATGGGAGGCCGAGCGACCAAAACAAGCTACTCGATTCTTGAGTCAATTGAGATATGAGATGCCGATATGATGCGTCACGGTCAGATACAGCTTGGCTCGTTGGGCATCGGTTCTGCAACGTCTCCGACCAGCATGCAAACATGTGTATTGCTGTTCAACTCAATATTTTTGACTATGCTAACAGGTTCGACATACCGCAATTATGACATATCACTCACCGCTACATTGTTCGACCCCGACGTCCCTTCTGGTATTGCAGCCATCCCTTTCCTTGCCGCAGGCCGATACACCCTCTTCCCCGCCAGCTTCTATTGCTTCCCGTCCTACGCATCTGGTTCCTCCTTAGTGTCTGCTTATCGCTCCTACCCGTCCGTACGAGCGTGTGCGCAGTTGGGCGCCCCGACGGGGGCCTGACGAAGGCGTCGACTAGAAGGTGGAACGGAGGTGCAGTGCGGGGGCATACTAGACAACGCGCGAGAGGTGCAGCGCGGACGCTCGGTCTGTGTTCGACATAGAGCCTGGGTCGGGAGTCAGTCAGACGCAGATGAAGGGGTGTATGTGAGAGGGGGGGACAGACGATGGGGACGCACCTCGCCGCTGAGGGGATTGAAGCCCACGAGGATCGCTTCCCAATAAGCGTGCTCGGTTATTGAGGTATGACAGGGCATGAATCTCGGTGTAGAAGGCGGAAGGGAAGGAGTCCGTAGGAATACTAGGGTGAGCGGTGGCCGACGGAACGAGGACAATACATTGGTGCAGGGTAGAGAAGAGGAGAAGAGACTATCAGGCATGTAATACGCAGAGCACAGGGAAGGAGTAGACGGCACACCAAAAGCGCCATGTTGTGGTAGCAGGGGGACAGCTTGGGGCGCAGCGTGGTGGGTACGGAGAGCATAGGAATGAGCACATACGGTGAGCATCCTGACAGTCCTAAGTAAGGTGTGTCGAGGTATCCCGTGGGGGACGGCATCCCGCCGTGCCCAGACTCATCATTACGTAATGCCCCCTTCGCCGCAGTTCCCAAGCCCGGGTCGGCCGAGGAGGAAGGAAGAACACGCAGTGCCACTCAGACGCGCAACATGTCACATGCCCACGTGAGATATGACGAATTAGGTTCAGCAGCGCCGAGTCGTCCTCGCTATCTTTCGGAGCGACTGCCCACATTGTCCCATCCCTGCGAGCCCAGCCTTCGTGCAAGTGCGGCGGTAAGGTTTGCGCTCAAACAGAGAGCGCAGATATGCTATGACATGACCATACTGTCTGGAAACTCTGCGGTCTCCACCCGCACGCCTCCGGCCAAATCCTGACTTGTGATGCAGCAGCTCTGGCAGATGCGGCCTGCTGAACAAGATCCGACGTAGTGTTTGTCCGCAACAGATTGAGGTAAGCAGCCACATGACTCCAATCTGTCCAACTTGAAGCTCATCAAGCTACGAGTCACAGCAGGGCAGTTGTCTATCCCACATCTGCTCACTAACGTGACTATGAAAACTCCGTGCTGAGCGCCTAGCGGCCATTCTCTCCCATCGGTACACCGCTAAGACAATGTATGACATACGTATGCTATATCTTGGTATTGTCTTGAACATCATAGTACTGAAGCTGAGATGAGGGTATATTTGTGAGAGCCCAGGGCAAAATTGCTGAGGCTATTTTCACGTCGCTCGAGATACAATCGCTTGCATCTCGAGCGAAGGTGGGGGGTATGCCGAGAGCTAGCCACCTTCCTGGAATGGCAATGATCTAGGTACGAGCCAATGAAAACCAACATTCGGGCTGTGCGGCGGGTGCAAGAGACCTCTTGCGCACTCACTCGAGAAGAATTGGAGTGCGATCTCGGGCGATCTCACACCACTTCGAGCCTCTATTTCGTAGCTTGGGCTCTAGCAATATACCCTATTCAACGTTTCGGAAGCTACAATTACTGCGGAACTAAGGGCGACGCCGCCATTGATCTAGTCGCCCGAGTTGCTGGATACGTGGATCCCGTCACTCGATCGCACCCTCAAACAGCTGCCTTTGCTGTATATGGGACGACAGATATATCAAGTGCAGGACAGCGTGCATCGTCTTGGCTGGTACCTAACCGTCATGAGAGGTCGCCGGTACTTCATCCAATGATGGATCTCATCGGTACATAACGACGAGGAGCGTCTTGGTGTGACTGGGTATGTGGATAAATAGGCGTCGCTGCGTGTATCAGCGAAGCAGCCCAACTTCTCTCCCAGGCTTTCACACCACGTCTGCACCAGGACTGCTACCGCTATAAACCCTCAGCATGGCAGACAACTCAGAGGTACAGGCCGTGTCCGAGGCCTTGTAAGTGTTGTACCCCCTGCACGCGATGTAACAACTACACTTTCGTCTAGCTTCGCAACTTGCTGGGGATACGCCACCCCAGGTTTGTTCCTCATACAAGCGATCAACGCCGAGCACGCACTGACGGAGGGATTGCGTCCTCATTGGCAGCACTATTGTTTTACGACTACATCCTCACATTCAACAGTGAGGTAACACTCTTCTGGATGGGAGGCCGCCTTTCCGGAGCAACAATTCTGTTTCTCCTCAACCGATATATCACTCTTGCGACACAAATGTTGGATGCGGTCCCAATCCCTTCATCTGTGGAGGTATGTCTTTCTACCTCTAGCATGTGTGGATCAAAGCTTGACACTGTCTCAGAGGTATACAGTATTCTCGACAGGCTCTGAATTGTGCGACGGTTCTGACGCATGCACAGTGCATTTTCGCAATATGTTGCTTACAATGTATTGAGGGTCTTACAATATTTCCCATGGGCTGGTACGTGAATGCCCTGCGCTCCACGCGAATTCGCAGCTCTGACAGCCTTTTCGTCATGCAGCATTTTCAGCGCTCAGGTCATATGCTATGTGTCCCGACCATTATCGATGGCCTGTTTCAACAATCATTTTTGCCCTCTCTTCGGTTCCCATCGTCGTGAATATGTGGGTGCGTACCCTGTGTCTGCCACAACCGAGCAGTATTAATTCCACCTAAGGGAAACCTGTACAAACTGTCACTTGTCAACGATCCGACACTGGGCATCATAACCACTCAACCAATATCGGCGAGCACACTCCTGAAGTAAGTTAACAGTGATATTTCTCTGATGTGATGTCTGACGCTGCAGGTGGAAGATGTAGTACTTGTGTTCATCACAGCATTATGATAAGCAGAGGCACGTTCTGAAGCGAAATTTGATAGTGGAGGTGGCGACGCGATCTTCTTTGATTGCTTCCGATCTATTGGTTCTCTGTGTTACCTGGTACCGAACATATGAGACAGTCAAGCTGTCTCTCTATAGCCGTAGCAAACAAACCTTTGCAGGCATTCTCCTCCTGGATGGTGCGTAGTGCAAGCCTTCATTTGAGCCCTACGCATGTATCATTGAAGCGCTCTCTTGTTATAGGGACAATATACTTCATGTGAGTACACGCACTAGTGTCCAGGTCAGCCCTCGATCTCATCATGACATGACAGGGCACTGCTCATCCTGAGCGTCCTCCAGATGGCGTTTACTTTGGCTGGGGTGCGCCGCAATTCAGTATGATGGTAGTTTGCTGACAACTCTCAGGTCGCTGTGAGCGATGAAGCTGGAATCATCAGTGTCATCGCTTTTCTGGCGGAACCGTGCGTCTAGGCTGTGGTTTATGACCAAATCCTAACAGCGATGCTGTGTCTAGCTTGACCGCCATCCTTACATCGAGGTTCCTTATCGACCTGCAGAGGACCCAGCGCAAGCTCGCGGGCTCTTCTAGGTCAATCTCACTCGGGGAAGTTGTATCCCAACCGCAGACATCAAGGAACATGAACCGCTTCATTGGGCCCTTGGGAGCCCAGCTTTCGTTCCACGAAGATGACGGTGAAGAGAACGAGGTCGAAGATACGTCGTAGGCGCGGGCGTTTGGCAGACTTGTCTCCAATGGTGCATCCATGTGTGGCTTCTTGGTGATTTTCTTGGACGATCAGATTGCTAGTAGACGGGCATGCTCTTTGTACCCTATATTCGCTTTGTACGTACATTAGGCTGTCAGGCGCGATGAACAGCAGGACGATTCTGCTCCGTCTCGTGTAACTGCCTTCTAGTCCGACGAGTCAATATCACTACCATAAACGCCAGCTCGCAAAGTCGTAGCATTGTCCGTTGCCCACCAACAGCTCGGTGTCCATCTCACTCTATTGCTCTCGTCCTAGCCATCCACATCGCACTGCGGATCAAAGTTGTCCCTGCAGCCTCGCGACAAGGCATCGCCTCTGACCTCTCGACTAGCCGTCACCCAGCGCAACGGGATGGTGAGGTTTGAGTTCTGATTCACCCTCCAGGCCAATATCCGCACTCTCATACATCCTAACCATCCAGGTGCTTCTCACAGAAGGATGACACCGAGTATCTCGAGTTGAGAACTCCCAAGCACGAGTACGGCAAGGCCACTGGTCACGACGCCCTGTCCGGTATAGTGAACGCGAAGCTGTCAACGGTCAGTGGAAGGCATGTGTGGCGAAGCACTGCAAAATCCAATTCAGCAAAACTCCCTCGACGGTCTCCGGGAACAGGAGTCTGCAGAAGGCAGGCCCAAGTAGTGTGGCAACGTGGACAGTTTAAACAGCTTCAAGCGTGTGCAGACCCCCCACGGCCAGATTGCGAAGATGCGAGGACGGGTGGCCAATCTCAGTCCCTTCTCCCTGCGTTGGAGAGGGCATATAGTGCCGATATGTGGCGTAAGAGTCAGATGCACGCTCGAAATTAGTTCACGTAGAGCCAGATGGACAGTCTGTCGTGTGCCAGTTCAGCACCTCCATCGCACCCCGGAGACGTTTCCTGTCGTTTGAATCACGTACTGCCTTGAACTAATGCAGGACATAGCGCTGACGTATTGGAGTGTACCAACGCCGAATGAGCCTCGCACTATCGTTGTCCTTTAAGGTCTGTTCCCATATCCCACCCATCCTCTTCTGCCTCACGCACTTCTCGTGTATAGCCACCCTCCTGCCTGAATCACTTGCTCTCCCCTGCGCCCACCCCTCCCTGGCGCCGATCCACTGCCCCCGCACGTCCGGAAGGTCATGCGCAGGCCTCTGGTCAGCCCCGCAGTTGCCGTCGTGAGCGCGTATGTATTTGAAAGCACCGACCCGGACTTGCATCAGGGATAGGACGTAGACGCAGCCATTGGCTTTGTCGATGACGAAGGCAGGGTAAAGCATGGACTCAGTTATCCCATCATGGCAGGAAACCTAGGCCAGTACTAGTCGGAAAGACGTTTGTAAGCAGGGAGATGTGAGAGTGAGACGGCACGAACGGAAGGGTACCTGAGTCGACGGCGACGGTTCTGAAGCTCGCGAGGCTGATCCCAGGTGAGCATATAGTCAAGTCCAACGACACGTACCGCGAAAACTACTGTGTGAGCGGGCTCTCGATGTACGACAGGGCGCGAGCTTTGGTATAAGCGTCAAACTCACAATCTGTAGAGGTAGCATGAGCATCGTGGACCGCTGAGGCACGAACATCACACACCTGAACATGGAGATGAGACGGAAGATGGGACGCAAAGCGCGGAGAAGGCGCAGAAGTGCGGACTCACCAAGATTGCCTACCTGTTACGTTAGGTCAACAGGAGAGTGCTTGAAATGCGGCATGGCGCGCAGCGAGAGCGCGACTCGATGTGTTGGGGCGTAGTGTGCGTCGCAGAAGTGGACGGCCGCTGCCAGTTGGCCCATCGAGATCCTTGGTCAAGTGACTGCATGAGGGTCTTTGCGAGTACATGCCTGGGAAAAGCCGCTCTTCAGTAGCATGCATATGATGTCGTTCACACCTGGTTGGTTCGCGGCAAGTGCTAGCTGGCAAGCAAGGTCGGAGACGACGTAGTTGCCCTTGTCAGGTTCCTTGAGACGGGCTGTGAAAAACCGGTGTCTTTCGCAGCAGTATATCGCAGTTTCTCGTCCAAGCAAGAGCCAGGGATAGTCGCTTGGAGAGGCTCCATTGTGTCCAAGGGTCAACCAAGAAGCAGCAGGAAGAGAAGCAGTTGTCTGTGCGTGAATGGCTGCTCGTCTGCTTTGAGCAGAAGCGCACAGAGAAATGTATCACGTGTCGCCACTATCCTCGCCACGACCGCCGACGCGTCGGGTTGCCCACGGGCAACGTCCATCTATCATCGACCCTCATGCCGACTTCATTCTTCATCCATCCTGTATGACTCGCTCAAAGCACTAGTTATCAAAAAACTGCGCCGTATGGCGCAGGTGCACCCGCGCTCACCGGAGCTGCCGTCCAAGCTATCGGCGCAGGAGTGTGGGCTCATGCCGCGCAGCCCGAGGGATAAGGGGTCTATACTACCGAGGGTGAGTAACCCACAACATGCCAAAGACACTTCCGGGAGCAGCACGTCCGGATGCCCCCCTCCTCCTTCAGGTACAACATTAATCGATCAGTATCTCCAACAACAACGGCCCATAGCTCAGCAAATGTGCATCCTCGCCCACGATCACTTCGATTTTCGAGCCTCAACACTCCTCCTACCATTGCCTGTGAGACTGTGAAAGCCGGTGCTGGACGTCTCACTCGTCCTATTCGCCTTCTCCTGGATCACCTCTCTTCCTTCCTAGGCTACTGTTTCCTCACGCGCACGTCCCAATGTCCCTATCGTGCATTCCCCGCTCTTGCACGTCCTGCTCAGCTCCAGTTCAGGCCCCGTGTGGATGTTCGGAAGCTCAGAAGCGGGTTTGAAGAATGGGTTGAGGTTGCCGCGTGGGGGACAAGGATGCAGTCGTTGGCCTGGTCTATGAGTGGGGCTAGAGAGTCGGTCCGTTTCCCTGGCTTGGGTCAAGCGTGAAAGTAGAAGACGTGTTGAAGTATGATGCAATACAAGATGCGAAGACGCACCTCGATGGCAAGAGCCTTGAGGTACGAGGCCGACATTCTCACTTAACGAGCACATCGCCGTGATCGGCGTCGCATGTCGCAGAGACTGGTGAGTAAGTACATTCTCGGGGAACCTATACATCAATGTGGAAGTCGAGGCTGAATTCTGCGGAGACGACGTTAGCACTTGTGACCAACGGCGTACGGACACTACGGTGGAGATGAAGATGTGGATAGGCATAGAGAACGCGGAACGCTGGGGGGACGCTGTCGCTGTACTACTTGGAAATGTCGATGACGTCTTGTATGTCACAGAGATGATTAGCTGCGAGCTAGCCTTCCGGGCTCCTTGTTCAGCGAGAGCTGCATGAGCGATCCACATAGGCACATACCCGTAACGCATTCTTTCTCAACCGATAGCTACAGCTTGTCGAGGTGTGCCGAGCTCAATCTGGCAGCGGGCTCGGCGGGGAGGGTCATCTGCGCGCTCGTGGAGGCTGTTCTCGAGCCAGTAGCAGTTGGCCTAGAGATAGACATGCATTTTGATATGCCGCAGGTGTACTCCACACCGAGGTCCTTCACCGCCTGCCGTGACCGGTCACTGGTAGTCCTCTATGGCTACGGCTGATTGGGAACTACTCAACACGATCTCTGTCCACCATAGGTCAAGAAAAGTCCCGCAATCCTACTGGTAGTACGAGATGTGCGTGCTCGGCTGCGATCCTCTGAGTCCATCTGCTGCCCGTCGCTAGGGGCCGGGTAGGGACCAAGGCAGTGTATGACTTACGCGTACTTTTCCCGGCCCCGTCTTCGGTATGAGATAATGGAAGCTATTCTTGAGAGAAATCGAGAGCTTGAGAGGCTGTTAAGATGCGGAGGATGCTTCGCTGATGTCACATAGATGTTAGTCATCACAATGACTGGATGTGCAAACATATTCATCCCTTCGCCAATTCATACAGAGGCCGCCGTATTGGACAGAAGAGCATAGAGATAGCAAACATAGGACAGCGTGAATATTCTGTGCCGATATCTCACCGTCCTGACAGATCGCTGATAGTTCGTCACACAGAATATGTCTAGGAATAGGTCCTTGACGCATAACTCAGCAGATATATAGATAGCTCGTCATATATATGTCTCACGGTGGTAAACCACTATGGCAAAGTACCATTAGTTCAAGACCAATACGTCTCCTTCGTGCCCGGAGAGCTACCGCTTCAGAACTTCAGTATGGCGGACAACTCAGAGGTCCAGGTCGCATATAGTACCTTGTGAGTACAGCTCAGTGCTAATGCTCCTGTACCCGAGAGTCTAACCCATTCGCTCGTATCTAGCTTCACAAATTGCTGGACATTTGCCTCCACTGGTTGGTCCCTCATGAAAAAATGAGTGTCGTGCCAGTGCTCACGGCCAGATGGTGTCATGTCATGCAGCACTATTGGCCTACGATTATACCCTCACGTTTGGTAACGAGGTAACCCTCTTTTGGACAGGAGGCCACCGGTCGGGAGCAACAGTCTTGTTTATCCTGAATCGATACATCACTCTCGCGGCGCAAAGTATGAATCTGGTCCCTATTCCTTCGTCTGTGGAGGTATGTCATCCTACGTTCTGCGTGCATGGATCAATGTCTGATACTATAGCAGAGGTACTGAGTGATCTTCATACTTCTCTGAAAACGTCTTCTGACGCATACACAGTGCATTCTCGGGATATGTTGCTGCTAGCGTGTTGGGAGCTTTACAATATCTCCCATGGGCTGGTATGAGACTTCCCTATGCTATTTCCGGAGTTCTCGGCTCTGAAAATCGACTTCGCCATACAGCATTCTCAGCGCTCAGATCGTATGCTCTGTCCCCAGATTCGTATCGATGGCTCGTATCAGCAAGTGTTTTTGCGCTTGCGTCGGTGCCCATCGTCATAAATATGTGGGTGCGTACACCGAATTTTGCATGCTTGGGTAGCATCAAATCTCCCCTCAAAGGCCAACCTTCACGGGCTGTCAATTGTGAGCGATCCCGTCCTGGGTATCACATTCAGTACTCCGATATCGGCGAGCACGAACTTGAAGTAAGCAAGTTCTCGCACGGCTTTCTGACGTGCTCTCTGACGCAGTAGATGGCAGATGTAGGTGCATGGATCACCGGATTCTGTTTGGCAAACGCACGTTCTGAGATAGGTGATGACAGTGGAGGTCGTGACGCGATCTTGTCTCATCGCATCCGATTTAGTGGTCCTATGTGTCACTTGGTATCGAACATATGAAACGGCCAGACTATCCCTCCGTGAGCGCGAACGCGAAAGGGAAACCTTCGCAAGTATTATTCTCCTGGATGGTGCGAAGTTAATCTTGTTAGCAAAGCCCGATGAATTTGTACTGAAGCGCTACCTCACATCCACACAGGGACCATTTACTTCGTGTAAGTAGATGCAGCCATTCCCGGCTCTTCAGATAGTGTCCTCATACGAAAGGAACAGAACACTGCTGATCTTGAGCGTCTTACAAATGACGTTCACTCTTATTGGGGTGAGTCATGCGTTGGTGTGATGGTTTTTTGCTGACAATTCTCAGGTCGCTGAGCGTGATACGTCTGGTCCAACAAGTGTCATTGCTTTACTTGAGGAACCGTATGTCTACGTTGCACCCTACTTCCAAACTCTCATTGACATGCTGTATCCAGTCTGACCTCCATCCTGACGTCGAGGTTCCTCATCAACTTGCAAAAGGCGCAGCGCAGGCTGGAGGACTCCTCTTCCGGATCAGTATCACTCGGAGAAGTTGCGTTCCAACAGCAGATGTCAAGGAACACGAGCCGCTTCATTGGGTCCTTGGGAGGCCAGCTCTCGTTTCACGAGGATGATCGTGAAGAGAACGACGTCGAGTATACATCGTAGACACGGGTATTTCGGTAGAGTTGGCTTCAAATCGTACATCCATTTATGATTCAAGGCCGCCTGTAGATGAAATAGTTCGTTCTACCATTTAATATCCGCTGTGAACATAGAAAAGCGCAAACCCACCGGGTCCCCGAGTCTATTGGGATACGAGATGCCGATATGATGCGTCGCAGTCAGACGTAGCTTGGTGCATCGTGTACCGGCTCTGTAGCGTTTCCGGGCCGAGGCACCATTTGAAGACGGGTACTGCGGTTCAATTAAGATTTGCGCACCACGCCAAGAGCGCTCGCATACTAGCAGGTACAACAGGTCACCGGTCACCTACGCCATCGTTCGACCCTTCGAAGTTGATTCTCGGTATTGTACCCATTCCTTTCCTTGCCTGGTGCTCATGCGCACTCTTACCCACCTGCCTCCACTGCTTCCTTATATGCACGTTCATTTCCTCCTTGGTCTCTGCTCACCGCTCCTGCATTTCGCACGCAGCCCGCGTATAGGCCTTGCGGCAGCAATCGTGAACGTGTATGTGCTCTGATACGTGCTTAGACTAAGTGTCGATCCTGTCAAGGGGACTGGCTGACATGAAGAGGGACGAGGTTGCCAACGGAGCGCATGAGGTAGAGTGTCGACTCTTTCTCCTACAGTTTCACAGATAGGTGACGGGTTGGACAGATCCGGAGCAATAGAGGTTATTGAGACGTATTTCATGGTGGGGGAGACGACGGGTACCTACATTGCCGCCAAGGCACTCAGATTTCACGAGGGTAGAAAATTCAGAGCGCAAGCAGATCGCCATGTCGAGCCCTGCTTACCACGGAAGAGTACCTGGTGAGCAGGATTTCGAGGTACGACATGTGCTAGACTCCTTTAAGACTTCGAGATGGAAGTCTGAGAACAGTGTGAGCAGCATGACCGATGGCGGGCGGACATTGCATTTGTGCGCTGTGGAGGTGACGAGGGAGAACGACAGATAAGTGTCGCGCACATCCAGGATGGACGCGTGATCAAAGTCGTCGTACCGCTGATTATTCCTCGCTGGGATGCTACAGTGGGGGACAGAGTGGCACACAGGTTTGCGAGACGATGGAAACGCGTTGTGAATAAAAGGAGATGTAGTAGGAGGGCAGCGAGAGTGGTACATTTCGGCCGATGGCCCGCAACTCGCGAGTCTCATAGGCGCTCTAGTTCCGCCTCGTGCCTCTGCGCAACTTCCGTATCAAAGGATTATCTCGACTGCAAAGCAATGACATATCTCATTGTCTCTTTTACTGTACGTGCTTGAATTTTCACTGGCTTTGGCCGCCTCGCTGCCTCTAAGACGGTGTCCGTTGTATCCGAGGCGATGCGTACCAGCGTACCACACAACTGCGCTCTCCGCACCAACCGATCGAAAGGCACCTTCGACATCTCCAGCGACCTGAAGCGCATGCCGCCTTCAGAAGCGACGCTAGGTCATACGCAGCGCCCGGCCAGCAGCGGCACCACCGTGATCGTTGTTATATGCGTCGAAACCGCGGGCTGATAAGTCGGCTCAGGCTACGCAGCGGGCCGGTGAGGGGCATATGGGCCCGTGTTCCGTCATGGCACTGCCTGGACATGCGGGACGTACAAGTCGTAGTCGAGGGCGCAGGTTCACGTTGAGCGAATTTGGGCAGAGCGCTGGGACACCGTACTGAGCACTATACCCATCGCTATGAGGGATCCGCAGGACCGGAGTGAGGGCGGCCGTGGCTGGGACGGCAGGACCGGCGATGGCAAGGGCTGTATTGCGAGTCAGACCCTCGTTCGCAGCCTCCAGGAGGCAAACCGGACCCAGAGCGAAGTTGTAGGGCGAACCAGTAGCACCGATGTACTCGAAAGGCACGAGCCTGTGGAACGCGACGGCCTGCTTGATGACGGTCTGGGCCGCGAGCAATTCCACGTACTCGGGGTACTTGTCGTCCAACCTGGACAGCCTGTACGTGCAAACCGCCGGGTCGTCCACGTCCGTTCTCGAGCCTGAGTCCCCGTTGATGTAGTTGATCGGCGTGCGGAACAACTTCACCCTCTCGACGAAAGTCTGCGACGCAGGCGCATGCGCAGTGTATGGTGACCGATACAAGGACTCCCATGGAAGTACATCTGTTGGGTGAGCGCAAGGTTCGTCCGTGATAATGGACCTGAGTGTTGCTCTTCTCACCTCCTCCTGCGCCATGTCCTCAACACCGCGGTTTCTGAGTCCTCCCGCGCGTCCGTCAACCGCTTCTACACATCCCGTGCTCTGCTCGCAGCCTCCGTATCGGCCCTGCAGCCAACATCACGAGCGTCTGGGTGTTTGGACACCACGACAAGGGCTTGTTGGACGCGTTGACTCGAGGATGGGACTAAGATGCAGCCTATGGTAGTCAGTGAATGACGCGCGCGAGGTGGAGCATGGACACTTGGTCTATGTATGGCATAGAACGAGGGGCAGGCGATGGTCTGACGCGAACGGAGGGTGACATGGAGATATGCGAGATGGGGGAGAGACAATGGGGACGCACCTTGACTCAAAGCCGAAGAGGATCAAGTCCCCAACAAGCGAGCACATGGCCATGCTCGGCGTTGTGTACGATACCAGAGGAACAGGTTCTTGAGGGATGACAGGGCCTTGACTCCGGTGTAGACGTCGAAAGAGAAGTCCATAGTAATGGTCTGAGCGATGTGGCTGACGACGCGAGGATAATCCATTAATCGTGCAGGGTGGAGAAGAGAAGAAGAGACGGTCAGGCATGCGATACACAGAACACAAGGAAGGCGTGGAACGACTCACCAAATGCGCCACGTGTAGTTCCAGGGGGAGGCAGCTCGAGGTGTATCGTGACGGGGACGGATAGCATAGGAACGGGGACATACTATGAAGTACGCCTAATGTGCGGTCGCGCGCCGCGACGGTGGATGGCCGCTAGTTACCGGGCTCCTTGGTCAGCGAGGGCTGCCCGAATACAAGCAATTTGCGCATGCACATACCCATAAACCGCCAGTAGTGAATTTCCGCATGACCTGCTTGAGCATTGAGTAGTTGGCGCTGAGATCTATCTCGCTGAGGAGGTCAAAGAGGCTCACAGTCTTGTCGTAGGGGGGTCCTGGGGCTAGGTGTGTCGAGGTATCCCGTGGGGAAAAGCAGTTCGCCGTCGAGAACAAGGCCAAGGTTGTTCATTGCATCCTTCTCCGCACAAGTCTGTGTCGCGCAGATCCCAAGCCAAGGGTCGGCCGAGAGGAGGAAGGAAGAAGAGAACGTCCGAGTCGCAGCTGCCAATCAGACGCGCAATGTGTCACATGCCACGTGAGACGTGACGAATCCAATTCAGCAGGAGCGCCGAGTCGATGCCATGAAATCGACGGGGCTCCCCCCACCATTCGTCCTCCTACTAACAAATCATCGCGTGGCCGACTCGGATCCCAAGTACTGTATGAAAGATTTGCCCGCAGGCCCAGGTCCAATCGGAGTCGGCGATACCATGCTACGTATATGCCGAGCTCGCCTTCAATGTCATCGCATGGAGATGCCTGTATGGTCGCCGATCAGACAACATTCGCAACTGCGATGCAGCCGCAGACGCGGCTCGTTGGACAGAATTTGGCATGATGTTTCTTCCGCTATTTGTTGAAGTGAGCAGCTCCAGGATCCTATCGAAAGTGATCAAGCCATGATCATAACAGGGCGTCGGCCTGTCCTGCTCTACTCATCTCCGGTATGCGATGTTCGTGTTCAGCTGCCCTTCACTTCCATCTGCACATCGCTGATACAATGTACTACGCGTTTCCACTTTCTCTTTGACTCGTATTAGATATCAGTCAATGGAAGCTCTTCTCCTGATACTCTGTCAGATTCAATCGCTGGGGCAGTGTTGGCGACGTGAGCATGGTGTTCATCGCCTCAGTTCCCGGCTGTGTGGATCCCGTTACTCAATCACACCCTTATACAGCTGTCTTTTCACCATACAGAACGAGGGATATATCAAGCACGAGGCAGCATGTACTCTCTGTGCTAGTATCGGACGGTTGCGACAGGTCGCTGATAGTTTCTTCTGAAGATGAACCTCATCGGTAGATAGCTAGAGATCCGTGTGTGGTTGAGTATGTGGGTAAATAGGCGTTGGAGCGTGAACCACCCAAGCGATACTTTCTTCCCAGCCCTTCACGATACCTCTGCGCTGCCACTTCACAGCTTCAATATGGCAGACAACTCAGAGGCTGAGGCCATATTCGAGGTCTTGTAAGTGCTGTAGCCCCTGCACCTCATGTAACTACTACACTTCCGTCTAGCTTCACAGAGTATTGGATAGCGGCCGCCATTGGTTCGTTCCTCATGAAGGCAATCAAGGCCGTGCATGTACTCACAAGCGGAATGTGTCCTCATTCGCAGCACTATTGGTTTACGACTACATCCTCACATTCAGCTACGAGGTCACACTCTTCTGGATGGGGGGCCGCCTGTCCGGAGCGACAATTCTCTTTCTCCTAAACCGATACGTCACTCTCGCTGCACAAATAGTGAATGTGGTCCCACCCCTTTTGTCTGTGGAGGTATGTCTTTCTACCTCTAGCATGTGTGGATGAATGCTTGACAATGTGTCAGAGGTATACAGTGTTCTCGACAGGTCCTGAATTGTGCGACGGTTCTGACGCATGCGCAGTGTATTTTCGGATTATGTTGCTTATGCTGTATTGAGGGCCTTGCAGTATCTCCCATGGGCTGGTACGTGACCGCTCTATGCTCCACGCGAATTGGCAGCTCTGACAGCCTCTTTGTCATGCAGCATTTTCAGCACTCAGGTCGTATGCTTTATGTCCCAACCCTTATCGATGGCCTGTTTCAGCGACTGTTTTCGCACTTTCTTCGGTGCCCATCGCCACGAATATGTGGGTGCGTAATCTGAATTGGCCATGCCCAACCAGCATCAAATTGTATTCCCAAAGTCCAACTTGTACAGATTTTCAGTTGTCGACGATCCGCAACTGGGCATAATACCCTTGCATTCAATATCGGCGAGCACAACTCTGAAGTAAGTTCACTGCGACACTGCTTTAATGTGATATCTAACGTTGCAGATCGCAGACGTAAGCGGATATTTCACAAGATTATGTTCCGCAGAGGCACGTTCTGAGGCGAGACATCACAGTGATGGTGGCGGCGCGATCTTCTTTGATTGCTTCTGATCTAGTGGTTCTCTGCGTTACCTGGTACCGAACATATGAGACTGTCAGGCTGTCTCTCCGTAGCCTTGGTAAGGAAACCTTCGCAAACATTCTTCTCCTGGATGGTGCGTAAATGCAGGCCTCCATTTGAGCGTGACGCATTTATCATTGAATCACTCTCGTATCACAGGGACAATCTATTTCTTGTGAGTATACCCACTCGTGTCAAGGGCAGCCAATGATCTTACCAGGAGTTACAAGAGCATTGCTCACTCTGAGTGTTCTCCATATGGCATTTACTCTGACTAGGGTGAGCCGCACTTTAGTATGACGGTATCTTGTTGACATTTTCCAGGTCGCTGAGAGCGGTACAGCTTCATTGACAAGTGTCATCGCTATTCTCGAGGAACCGTACGTCCGCGTTGCTTCCCTGCCAATTTCTCACTGTGATACTGTGTCTAGCTTGACCGCCATCATCACGTCGAGATTCCTGATTGACCTGCAGAGGACCCAGCGCAAACTGGCAGGTTCTTCTCGGTCCGTCTCACTCGGGGAACTGGAATTCCAACCGCAGACGTCGAGGAACACGAGCCGCTTCATTGGGTCCTTGGGCGCCCAGCTCTCGCTCCATGAAGATGGCAATGAAGAGAACGAGGTCGAAGATACGTCGTAGGCGCGGACGTTTGGCAGACTTGTCTTCGATTGTGCATCCATGTGTGGCTTCTGAAATTATCTTGGACCATCACATTGCTCGCAGACGGGAGTGCTCGTTCTCCTACTATATATTCGCTTTGTATGTGGACGAAGCCGCCAGGCGCGATGAACAACAAGACGGCTCTGCTCCGTCTCGTGCAATTATCTTCTAGTCCGAAGAGTCAAGATAACTGCCATAAACGTCGGCTCCGATAGTCACAGCAGTGTCCGTCACCTACAAACTGTTCGGTGTCTATCTCACTCTCCCGCTCCCGTTCAGGACATCCGACCCGTGCTAGGTATCCAACATGTTCACGCTGCCTCGCGATAAGGCCTGACGCTAACGTCTCGACTGGATGTCTCCCAGTGCGACGGGAAGGCGAGTTGCAGTTCTGTTATCCGGACCACGCCGATATTCGTCCCCGCAATTATCCAACCATCTACATGCTCCTCATAGCACGATGACACAGATCATGTCGATTGGGGAAGTTATGAGCACAAGCACGCCGAAAACGACTGGTACAGGATGATGAGCGCGAGGTCGAGAGTGACGGTCGGAAATGCCAAGGCAATGCCTGTAATACAAAATTTTTGGTGGGCAACATTTCGCCGTTTTCTAGGAACGAGAGTCTGCGGAAGTTCAGCAGGCGCAGCCTCAAGGCGTATGGAAACTCCCCTCGCATTTAGGCCGCGAGAAGGCGAGGCACAGCGACGAAACCAAACCACCCGATCCCTGACTCGGAGTCTACTGGCGACCCGAAATGCCGATGTAACTCGAACGCGTGAGACTTAGACGCAACCGGGGAAGTGGCTCGTGCACACAGAAGGGAAGTTGAGATAGATCTATCGCAGCCAACCCGAGCTGAGTCCGTCATCTGCCGGTCCTGCGACGTCTTCGATGCACCATGTGAAGAGCGTACTGCGATTCGACTCAGGATTGCGCACGACACTAACAGCGCCCACATAAAATTCACCTACACCGTCGTTCGACCCCTCGAAGTCGATTCCCGTATTGCACCCGTAGCTTCCTTGCCATGCCTCATGCGCATGCGCACTGTTCCTCGCCCTCCGTAGAGACTACAACGGTGGTTATAACCCGAAGGGAAATCGGGCCATGCTGGTTTAAAACCTCCCTTTCCCCTTCCACGTGATGCCAACCGTGCCTGTCCGGAGTTGTCTGTGCACACATCCGGGGTGGCTCTTCCATCGCCAGCGTCGTACCGCTCGGGTTCCTTTCCCGCCCTATTCCCACCGTGCACGACTGTTCTAAAACTCGTCAAGGCCAGATTTCCCTTCGGGTTATAACCGCCGTTGTAGGCTACTCGCCCTCCTCCGCTGCTTCCTTTCCTCCATGTCCCGGCCTTCTTGGCGTCAGCTTACCGCTCCTGCACGTCCGCGCACAGCCCGCGTACAGACCCTGTGGCAGCCATCATGGACAGGTACGTGTTCAGGTGCTCCGACGCGGGTGTGGACAAAGCGTCGATCGTGTCGGGGAGCTGGCCTTGACATGAGGAGGGACGAAGATCTCAATGACGCGCATGGCGCAGAGCGTTGACGCATTGTCCTACAGCGTCACGCATAGGGGACGGGTCGGTCGGATCCAGGGGAATAAGAGACATTGAGACGCATAGCATGGTGGGGGGTGACGACGGGTACACACCTCGACGGCAACGGACTCCGATTCCACAAGGGTGCAGCACTCAAAACACGAGCAGATCGCCATGTCGAGCGTTGTGTATGACGTAAGACTGCCGGGTGAGCAGGTTCTCGAGGTACGACATGTCCTGGACTTCCCTGCGAAAGTCGATATCGAGATCTGTAAAGATAATGTGAGCAGTGACTGATGACGGACGGACATTGCATCCAGGCACGGTGGGGATGACAAGGAAGAGAGGCAGATAGACAAATCGAGCTCACAAAGTGCGGGGAAGGCGTGGACACATGGGCACTCACCAAGGTCAAGGTCGCTGAACCGCTCGGTTCCAATGAGATCAAACCTCGCCACGACGCTACAGTGAGGCAGCTCGAGAAGCAGCACGGAGCACGATAAGTATGTGAGGATGGAAACGCGTCTTGAAGAATTGGGGATGTAGGACCATGCGTGGCAGAGGTAGCCTGCCGCTAGCTGGCCTACCGAGCTCCCTTCTTCGGCGAGGGGTAAAGAAAATGATCTACATGAGTACGAAACCCGCAGCAGCTAGTTCTCAGCCTCGGGATGATGTAGGTTTGACGTTACTGGCGCGGTCGAAGAGGACGTAGTCGGCCTCGGGGCCGGGGGAGCAGGGGTGTAGCATACTCCCATCTGCAGCTGGTGATGAACGACGGAAGGCGGTCGTGCGATCGAGGATGGCAAAGAGCCGTTACTTTCCACAGCGATCGACGGTTGCTTGGCAGAGAGTGTGTGGCGGAACAAGCAAGTGCAGGGCTACCCTGCAGAGGAAAGCGAGAGAAGTTAGCGAGCGAGGTGCAAAGGCGCTCTAGATCCGACGTCATTCACGTCCGCCTCCAATTTTCTCACTACCCCGACTGAAACGAAGTGAGATATTGCATTGACTCTTTTACTGTACATGCTTAAATCTACACTAGCTTCGTCCGCCTCGCAGCCTCTGCGATGGGGTCCTGTTGTCTCCGTGTCGCCTGCCCCAGCCAAAGACCTGAACACCCCATCTCCAGGCAACGCGTACATCTGAGCATCCCACCCGACCGCTTTGTATGCACCAGAACATGTCTTTGCAATAGGCACGTCCCCCGCAGCATAGATCGCATTATGCCTAGGTTGCAGGCGGCGACTGGCCAGCAGTGGCATCACCATGATCGCCGTTGTATGCGCCAAAATCGCGGGCTGGTAGGTCCGCTAAGGCTGCGCGGCGGTTCCAGGAGTAACATATGCGTATGCGTTCTGCGATCGCACTGCCTCGACATGCGGGGCGTACAAGTTATAGGCCGAGGGCGCAGGTGCGGACTGGGTGGCTTCGGACCGACCGCCGGGACACCATACCGATCGCCGTAGGAGATGCACACGACCGGAGCGAGGGACCTGTGGCTTGGACGGCAGGGCCAGTGGTCGCAAGGCATACATTGGGAATAGGGGACTCGTTCGCAGCCTTGGAGAGACACGCGTCGACCTAAGCAACAGTGAAGTCGTACCGCGAGCCAGTACCGTCGATGGACTCCGAAAGCACGAGTTCTACGAATGCGGCGGCCTGCTTGGTAAGTGCCTGGGCCGCGAGCAAGTCCGCGTATTCAAAGTACCTGTCGTACGGCCGGACAGCCATCCATTTTCAAGTCCAAGTCAAATCCTTGTGGATGCAGTTGATCGGCTTGCGCAACACCGCCATCTGCTTGTCCTCTCTCCCCACCGCTGCTTCCTCCAAGAGTAGCCTACAACGAGGTATGCAAACCTCTGGGATATCGGGCCAGGGAGGTATCAGACCTCCCAATCCCGCAGGTGATTGGCTGTTCGCCTGGGACATCAGTATGGGCGCATCGGATTTTGATGGCTAGAACAGTGCCACAGACTGAGTTTGTACTTGAGCAAACTTTGAGGAGCTCGAAGACGCGGACACTTCCTTCTCTGAGGAGGTCGCAATTGAGGAGACAGCGTTGTCCAACTGACGGAGAGCATTGTGCAGGTGCAGCGGGCGAGGAGGGTGGGGGACGCGCGACACGGAAGACCACCGACGCTGGCGCATCAGCGCGCACTTTTTGATGATCGAAGTTACCATTGTGGCGCTTGATGGGGGCTGCGCGAAGAGGACCCGCCATTCGTGCTCCCTCCCCTCCCTCGCTGCGCTCGGGGAGTCCCCCGAGCCAGGAGCACTCAGGCGGGCACTCTAAAGCCTCGTTCGCGCGATAAATACAGACGGCCTCCCTTCTTGGGGGAGGAGGAGGTGTGAGCAGTGCCTAACCCAAACCCAAACCCTAACCGAACCCGAACCCGAACCCTAACCGAACCCTAACCGAACCCTAACCGAACCCTAACCGAAACTCTAACCGACGCGTATCACTCAGACCGCGTGGGTTGGGAGGTTTGATACCTCCCTGGCCCCGATACTCCCAGTAGGTTTGCATACCTCG
>NW_006766925.1:0-3312 GCF_000275845.1 Dichomitus squalens LYAD-421 SS1 | reverse complement strand
CGGACACTTCCTTCTCTGAGGAGGTCGCAATTGAGGAGACAGCGTTGTCCAACTGACGGAGAGCATTGTGCAGGTGCAGCGGGCGAGGAGGGTGGGGGACGCGCGACACGGAAGACCACCGACGCTGGCGCATCAGCGCGCACTTTTTGATGATCGAAGTTACCATTGTGGCGCTTGATGGGGGCTGCGCGAAGAGGACCCGCCATTCGTGCTCCCTCCCCTCCCTCGCTGCGCTCGGGGAGTCCCCCGAGCCAGGAGCACTCAGGCGGGCACTCTAAAGCCTCGTTCGCGCGATAAATACAGACGGCCTCCCTTCTTGGGGGAGGAGGAGGTGTGAGCAGTGCCTAACCCAAACCCAAACCCTAACCGAACCCGAACCCGAACCCTAACCGAACCCTAACCGAACCCTAACCGAACCCTAACCGAAACTCTAACCGACGCGTATCACTCAGACCGCGTGGGTTGGGAGGTTTGATACCTCCCTGGCCCGATATCCCAGAGGTTTGCATACCTCGTTGTAGTCTCTACCCTCCAACGATCTTCCTACTCCTCCCGCGCATCGGCCCAAAGCTTCTGCACGTCCCTCCCATCTGTGCGCAGGCCCCATATCGGCCTTGAGCCCAATAATGCGAGCCTATGCGCGTTCGGACGCCCCGACGACGGCTTGATGGAGACGTCGACTAGAGGGTGAGACCAATATACGGCCTGTGGGCTTCGTAGATGATGCGCGTGGGGTGGAGCATGGACGCTTGGTCTATGCTATGTACGGCATAGAACCTGGGCTAGACGCAAATGGAGGGTGACGGGGAGATATACAAGACGATGGGGACGCACCTCGGCGCTCAGCGGCTCAAAGCCCACGACGATCAAGTCACAACACGCGAGCACATTGCCATACCCGGCGCTGGGTACGGCAGAGGCTGCAGGGAGAGCAAATTCTTGGGATATGACAGGGCCTGGACTCCGGTGTAGACGTCGAAAGGGAAGTCCGTCGGAATAATGAGAGCATGTGGCCCATGGCGCAGGGACATTACACTCGTGCAGGGTGGAGAAGAGAAAAGACGGTCAGGCATATATACGCAGAACACACAGAAGGCGTGGACGACGCACCGGAAGCACCATGGTGTGGTACAAGGTGGACAGCGTGGCAGGGACGAGTAGCATAGGAACTCCAGCATACTTTCGTTGACGGTAGTGTATGACCACGCGTCGCGACGGAGGATGGTCGCGAGCTAGAAGGCTCCTTGGTCAATGAGGGCTGCGCGAACACAAGCCATTTACGTATGCACATACCCATCAACCACTTTGAGTGACTTTCCACATGATATGCTTGAACATCGAGTAGTTGGGGCTGAGATCTATCTCGCCGATGATAGTCTTCCTTGTCGAACTCTTCGCAGGGGGTCCTGGGGCTAGTAGGGAATGGCGGTTCGCAGTCAAGACCATGGCCAAGCTTTTTCATTGCCTCCCTTTCCGCCCAAGTCTGTGTCGCACAGGAACCAAGGCCAGGTTCGGCCGAGAGGAGCAGTTACGGCTCAGACGCGCAGTGTGTCACATTCCACGTGAGACGTGACGAATCCTATTCAGCAGGAGCGCCGAATCGTGCTCGCCCGTCCGGAGCGGCCACTTGATCGCATTAGTGTAGGGCGAAGAACTTTCAGGTTCTTCGCAAGTGCGATATTCGCAGGTTAACAACGTTGTTGACAACATGCGAATAACCTAGCCTAGTTATTCGCTCTGCGATTATCTGAAGCCCTTATGTAAGCGCCTTGCAGCAGATGCGAGATCGTCAAGGGCGCTTATAATCGCTGAGAGGGATGGATGGGTAGTGATGTATAGTGTAGTGCAAGGTGTTAGATTTCACGCTCAACGCACTAGGCGCTGTAGATCGGCATCTCCCGTAGACACTAAACATCACTCGTCACATTCCAACGTCCCTCACTCGTTCTACCATCTATCCGAGTGAGGGTACGTCGTCCCCAGCATTATCAGCACACTTACAGTACCCTGTAGCTTCTCATACACGGGCTACAGGTATAATACACTCGTTCTACCATCTATCCGAGTGAGGCTTCTCATACACGGGCTACAGATTTCAACAGGTTATGAGCCCTGCGCCTGAAGTTTCTGCCAGGCAGCTCTGTAGTCATCCATTTGCGCTCCCCAGCCTCAACTCGAGTCAATTCTATCACTTGGAGCACTCTACTATTGCCGTATCGATTTTCGGCAGGCGTTTGTGGCGCATATATCCACTCCTTTACAGTCGCGGTGCGCATATAGTCACCTCTTTCCTCTCTCTTCTACTGCACACGATGGCCGGATCCGAGGGCGCATCATTCACCGTCTCGTCTCCCAAGGCCACCAAGGTTGTCGTATCCTCGCCTCGCCAGATCAGGTCGAGCCCCCCCATCTCCCTGGTGTCGATCCCTTCATGGGTCCATGGTCGCTTAAGCACCTTGGAACGGCTCAGCATAGCGAAATGCAACTGGCCGGAGTGGTCTCGTCGTATCCTCAACACCCTCTGCCTTTGCGGTGGTTCACCCCCTCTCAAGAGCTACGTCGACGGGACTCTCCCTTGTCCCAATGCGGACACCTTCCCCCTCGACCACGCCAATTGGGTTCAGACAAACAGCCTGGCTATTGCCCTGGTGGAGGACTACATCGAGGACACCGATCTTCATCTCATCGCGTCCTCCTCCTCCGCTCGAAAATTGTGGTTGGCTCTCCAAGATCGCCATGTCAAGCGCAGGGCCTACGCCCAACTCATGACGATACAGGAACTGTTCCGCGACGACCTTGACCCGTCTAACGCATCAAGCGACATCGAGAATCAAGCCCGTCGGACGGCCGCTGAGGTATCTCACATGTTCCAGATGGGCCCCCTCTCTGAGGACACGTTCACTGTCGTTGTTCTTCTTCACAAGATGAAAGCAAAGATGCGGCCCCTCATGAACCAAATTGTCAACGATCAGTCGACCTCCACCTCACCGCTCACCGCTGATCGAGTCCTTGACCGGATCAAGCATGAGGCGATGCAGATTCGCGCTGACCGTGCCGCTGGCGTTGCCCCTCCGTCCATTGCCCTCACCGTGACCTCTTCGCAAGGCTCCGCCCGCGTATGCTCCAACTGCAAAAAGAAGGGGCACCTCGCCGACCGCTGCTGGCAACCCGGTGGTGGCGCTGAAGGGCAGCGAGAGCAATACCTGGCTCGTCGCAACGCACCCTCGTCAAGTAGGCCCGACACCAAGGCCTCCAGGCCGACCAATGGCCAATCATACAGGGTACTACAAGACGCTTCTGGTCGCGCTTTCT
>NW_006766924.1:151602-268612 GCF_000275845.1 Dichomitus squalens LYAD-421 SS1 | reverse complement strand
ACGATGGTGAAAGAATTGCGACGTATCGCACCATAGGATGAGTAAGAGATGAGTAAGGCATAGACCTGTCTAGACCGTTCTGGAGTAGTACGGATTGTCCTAGACAGTACCAGAAGAGTCCGGAAGCATAGCTATAGTACACGAGCAGAGAGTCCCAAATATGGTAACATACTACATAAGCGACTACAGCTAAGCGCTAGGAGACGCATAGCCTCGTGTAGTCCGGACCGGATAAGTCCAAGTTCAACAGGAGATGACTCGCAAACGAGGGGATAGAGATGATAGACGTAGTGGATAAAGGGACAGAATGTGCACCAAGTGAATCCGAACATCGGCACCTGAAGGGCATGACATCATATCCTCGCCGAGGAGAGAGCGATCGATGCCAACAAAAGGGGAAGAGCGCGAATGCAGAGGAGGTGTGATTAGGAAACATTCCTCTTCACTGGGAAAGAAGTGATCAAAATGGAGGGAAGGGGGGAAACTGGCGGGAAAAATGCAATGCGGATGTTGGTAAGCGTACCGCTCCTCGCGTCCAACACCTCCTTGCGTCTTACTCCTCCTCGCCCTCGCCCTCTCGCCTTACTCCTTGAGTCTAGGGACAAATGGGGAATGCGGGATGATGGGGGGTGGTGAGCACGACAACATCAGCGGGAGTGGTGATGTGGGTTGGAGGATTGTAGAAGTTTGCGGTCTTCAGAGTAGGGGTGAACAGCAACACCTGGGGAGGCTGGCCTAAAGGGCACGCCCGCTAGTTCATTAGCACAAATGATGTATTACAGAGACCTTATAGACATGTTAGGAACAAGTGAGAGACACGTCGACGTCACTAACTAGTGTAAGGACACACACGTCCGATCTGGTCACGGTAAGGTCAATTGGAGACATGCATTGAGCGCTTAAAATGGTCCATCCAATTCAAATCGAGACCTCCTGACCTCATCCGCTCTTACACAACTTTCGCCGATGTAAAACAGCTAAACCCATGTAAGTTTTCACTGGGCATGACCTGTGACAGGCATCCATTCCCAGGCCATTTCTCTGTCCCAGTTTGGGTCCGGGGCATTGGCCAATGCCCGTCGTGATAGCTGCCAGAATGTGAAGCGGCAAACGATTGCTTGCGCTGCATGCTAAGTATGGAGTTGGGCATATACACTTCGGCAGCCCCATTTTGAATTGTAACGTCTGTGTCAGGGCGTGATATACAACTAGAGCAATGAATGATGTAGTCGGAGACTGATGAGAGCCAAAGATCTAAGACCTACTATGTGAGCCCCACACTCTATGCGCCCGTCGCATCCCGCCTCACAAGTGCACCCTCTACCTCTCCCTGCGTGTGCTCCCAGAGACGCATCCGCACATCTGTAGCGTCCCATAACGGGGACCGCCCGATATTGTCACCCTTGCTGTTGTTCCGCGAGACGCCGGGACGGGCCTGCAACAACGCGTAGAGCGTGTACTCTGCACAGTCCTCCGGAGAAACCGTGAGGGGATAGAAGAGCCCAAGCAGGACAGGATTGAGCACACGCATCGTCCAATGCGACCGCGCGAGCAGCTCGCTGCGGACGGCTCCCGGGAAGGTGTGAATGAAGGACAGGTCCGGGTTCTGTTCAGCATATGACTGGAAAACACATGGATTTCACGAGCGAACAACCGCCGACAGAGGAATCATCCGCACCTGCATCATCAAGTCAGTGTAAGCTGGGCCCGTGCCACCAGGATTTGACCTGAGATAGTTCTTCTTCAGGCCGAGGTTGTTCACGTCGATCACGGTCCCGCCGACGCCGGCTCCGAGCACCGAGAGCGCCTTCGCGTCCTCGCCCGCCTCCTTTGCCTTACTGAGGAGCGGGAGGAGATCGTAGATGAACTTCCAGCGTGCGTAGTAGTGCAGCCCGAGCCTGCGGTCGATGCCCTCGTCGGTCTCGTCGCGCCCCTTGAAGCTCATGAAGCCCGCGGAGAGGACGAGGAAGTTGATCTTCGGAAGCCGCGCGAGGAGCGTCGACGTCGCCGCGCGGACGTTGCGCATGAGCGCGGCGTCCTCGCACGCGACGAACTCGTGCTTGGCCTCTGGCGCGGTGGGCTTGGGGAAGGACGCGATGAGGGACTGGGCAGCGGCCTTGTTTCGCCCGACGATGACGATGTGCGCGTTGCCCTTGGTGTAACGGGCGAAGGCCTGCGCGGTGGCTCTACCAATGCCGGCGGTTCCGCCTACGAAGACGGCGACGGGAAGATAGGAAGGGGAAAATGCGGCATTTGCGGCGCGAACGACAGCGAGGGATGGCATGTGGTTAGTAGATGCTGGCACAGTGTTGGATTGCCAACTAGTGCGAGGTGCGGTGAGTTAGTGAGTTTGAGGCGTGATTGTGCATAGTATGACCCGAGCAATTGGTTAAGTACTGCGGGCCACACAGAGTATCGGACATTGAGGTGAGTGCACGCGTCTGCACGGCCAACAACTCGTGGACACAAGCGTTTCGTACGCGTCGTCACGGCTGGCGGCATGGAAGGCGAATTGCGATAAGTTGCTGCAAAGGCACAGTTAGCATCAAGCCCGATCGGAGACACTCAGAGTCCGATATAACGCGGAGACCCTGGTTCGCCTTGCCAGCGCGATCCAAAAGGGGATTCTATGGTGAATTCTGCCTCTGCTGAGGCATACGCGACGCTTCGGGCGGGCTCGCGCCCGCCTTCGCGCGCTGTGTTCAGGTCTCGTCGAGTCAGAAAGAACGCATGCACAACGTGGTTGGAAGCTTTCCATCGTTTGTCTTACTTCCGCAGGGTAGAGAGTCGGAAGCGATTCAATGCGGGTCTGCATCGAAAGTCGGTGGATGACCTGGCTTTCGGCACAGGGCGTCTAAGTGGCGGACTATGTAAATGACACAGCAGAACAGATCGCGGAGGTAGCAACTTCTCGCTCACCATGCGAGTCAGGTAGATAACTGACTGGCTTGTATGTTCGAAGCCGACGGTTCTTTGCGATGAGGAAGAGCCCGTCCCCCCCTTCTTCCGTGGGTGGCTTCCATTCGCATGTGCGCTCCTTGAGTTGCTCCGCTCGAACTTTCAAGCCCAAGCAGCGCTATGCAGGCTTTGCTCGCACAGTTCAACTGCATCGTCATGAAACCCCTGTCTTGACTCGCTGTGGAATGGCTACCGTCTTTTCCCCTAGTATATGTACATACTAGTGTATGGCCCTCCGGGCGGTCCTGGCCACGACTGGGAGATGTAATCAGCGCTGAACGGTCAAGTGCGCCCTCCGGGCGCAGAAAATTCCGCGCGCTTTGGTCTTTCCTGTTACGTAGTTCAGTAACATTCCAACAAGACCGACTCGAACACTTCAAGATTTCACCCAGGAATAGATTTATAGCAGCCGAGCCAGGTACGTTGCATAGCAAGTGTCTTAGCCTCGCTACTCATCCATAGAGACAGGGCCCTCTACCCATCGTCGAGAATACTGCCTATGCCGATGTGCCGCTGGCCGCGAACTGCCAGTCTAGTCAAAGACGATTACCGCAGCATACCGCGTATCCGCCGGGGCTACAGCCGTGCGTCTTCGATATTACGATGACTACGACGCGACTCTGGACCTTGCATAGGTACGGGCAGGACAGCGTCGTGACTATCGGCGACGCGTTTTCACAACATTATGTCGTGTCTTGCGTCTGCTTGGTGTCACACGGGCACTCGACTTCTTTGGCAGCTCAGGCTAGGGCATTGTGCACCCGAACTCTACCATACATTCCAATCTACCGCTACAGCTGAATAGACAATAGATACAGGAAACGTGCTGCACCCTGATGCGGTTTTTCTTCGGGCACCTCTAGGAATCCTCTTCGCCCTCGTCATCATGCTCACTCTCCTGTGCACAAGGTTCCTCGATCTGGAAATAGGGGGCAAGGAGATGGCCTGTCGCGACGCCGAATGACATTCCTCCTTCCATCAAGAGGTCGCCCATCCCTTCATGTGCGTCATCATCACGGTCCTCGCTGACTGAGAAATGACCTCCCGAACGTGTAGAGCGACGCAGTGCGCGAGGGCTGACTGGCGTGGGAGGCACATTCGACGTGCTTGTCTCCCCCGATAATGATGCCGGCGCGATACGGAGTGTATACCGACGTGTTTCGGACGAGGGAGATGCGTGGTCCTCGCCAGTCGAATGGAGAAGAGGGTGGCTGTGGGCATGTACCCGCTCTGGGTGGACATGTGTTGAGTCACGCGTAGCATTTACGCTAGCGTTCGGTCCTCCGGCGTGGTGGGGATCGCTGGGCGCGGTGGTATCGAATGTCGTGCGCTCTGCGGGGGTCTGGGGGACCGTCTCGTCAGTGACGCCGGAGTGGGGTTCGACGAAGAAGTGGGGCATGTGGCCGATAGGGTTGCATTTCTTCGACATCGTCAACGATGTAAGAAGGGGCAAAGAAAGTGAAAGAAAAGGAAATGTAAGGAGTGGCTGGACCGGGATAAAACTGAGCTGTATTCCATCGCAGGTATGTTAACAGTACGAATCTGAGAGCTCGAATCTGCTGACTCACCTCTGCTCAGTGGACTCGGTTTGCTTGCAGAGACATCTGGCTGAAGCCCCTTGCCCTTCTTATACTCCCCTCCTCTCCTCAAAGTCCGCCGTGTTCCGTGTCTAGGACATCGTCGCTATGACTCTAGCGCGGGACATGAGCATCCTTGGAGGCCCTTCGCACAGCCGACCTCGCGAGGCATCGCATCGGGCGACGAGAGAAGGGTATGCTTCCTCTCAAGACGTTGTGGCGCGTCTGATGGTCACACACGCTCCCATGGACTGGGGAGCATCGACCCGCCTCCCACTGGGACAATTTGGCTATCGGTCACCGCCAAGTCAGACGCACAATAGCCAGTACGTGAACGCTGTCGTTCAGCTCGGTGGGCGGGCTTCACGACATATAATGAGCAATTGCGCAACACCTCTGCTACAATGGCCTCGTTTTGAGCTTGCGCTCTGTGCTGTCTAGCAGCTTCATGTAGTGATGTTGATGTATCCAAAGATCTGTCAGGATTCGCCACAAACTTTGCTACAGCGAGTGGAAGAGTTCATGCCTGCGTGGGACGTCCGGAGCAAGTCAGCATAGATGGATCTTCGGATCCCTCTCACGGTCATTGCCCTCCGTGGTGTTCACATGCGTTCTCGAGGGATCTGAATCATAGCCTAGCCATTCCTTCCTGCTTTTTGAGGAATGCAATGCTTCTACTTCCTCTATCGGTGGCGACAGGTCACCGTCGTCTCACTCTGCACAGGACGAATGTCGAACACGTATCAAAATCTTCCTTTCTGACGGACAATTCATCGCCATTGCCATCCCTTACGGGGAATGTATAACACGCATCTGCCAGACAAAGTTCACGCGGTCGTCCGGTCTTGGATTCTGGCCTGCCTGGTGAGCCTGCCGCCGTCTGGCTCGCCATAAGCTCATCAGCGCGGAGAATCGGCGACGTACGGAAGCATTTCGCCCGGTGATTTGGATGAGATCATGCGTGCTGGTAGCAATAACTGAAGTGCCAGGTGCTGATAGGGTAGGGCCCTCCAGGCGGTCCTGGCCACAGTAACCGCCCCGTGCTTGAGGAAAGCTCCCCGATAGAAATTCGAACATGAGATCGCTGTTTCTGGATATAATACATGTTGAGTTACTGTTGTGGTTGTCGTAAGATTGCAGGTGTCATTATATCATCGTTCACCACGCAATCCTCGCCAGCAGACTCTTCGGATACCGTCTGACGATCAACTTGCGCACTTCGTCCAAGCTATTGCAGCGATCATGTTAGCCTTGCCTTGACGCAGAAGGAGAGCACTTACACCAGAAGACCGAGCCCAAAGGTAAGGGGGATGAAGAAAAACTCTACAGGCACAGGACGTGTCTGGAACACTCCGTGGCTGTAGTGGATGGATTAGGCCCGCGCTGCGGCAAAGGTGAGGTCAAAGCGCAGACTCACAACCACGGAACGTAGTGGAAGAAGATCCCGATGCACAACGCCGCGGCCGCGCCAGCAAAAACCCATGGATTCGACATCGGCGTGTGTTGCGTAATGCTCAGCTTCCGTCCTCGAGTCGCGAAGAGGTTCCTGACGGGAACAACCATGAGCTAGAATAGCTTGTGGGGCCTGCAATAACCTTACCCCCATTGCATCATGATAAGGGTAAAGAAGTTGACGCTCTGTGCCCTGAACAGCAGCTCGTCGGTCAGACCTGGCCAATTGCCGAACCCAAGGATGAGGTTGGAAAAGGGGACACCGTTGCGGTGCAAGTACCAGAACGACCTGTGAAAACGAGCATATTAGGAAGAGAAGCCAAAGCGCCTTATTGACTGCATACTCACATGGACATCGCGCATAGCGCCTCAAGGATACCGAGGAAACCGTACGCTTGTAGAAGCAACCTCCAGTCGACCAAGTGTTCGGTTTTCACATTCCGAGGCGGACGTTTGAGAATATCTGTCTCCGGTTTTTCCAAGCAGAGACTCAGGGCGGGCAATACATCCGTCTAGGAACGAGTTAAGGAACCGTTCGCGATCAATATATGCCGAAACTTACGGCCACGCAGATCAGTATCATCCTACATCATAAAATCGTAGTCAGATGATAGCTTCCTCGATTGCTGGCAACTTCACATACTGGATGTTACTAAGCAGCTGAGGCACGCCGATGAGAACGTTCGACAAGATGGGCACCAACTCAGAGAAGCTATGGTATTGTCAGCACATCCGGATACAGGAGCATCGTGCAATCTAAGTACTCGCCTTCCAGCTGGTATAAGGTAAAGGACGGACTTCTTGAGGTTGTCGAAAACCAATCGGCCATATGTGAGCGCGACGATGATAGCCGAGAAGTCGTCCAGCAGCACCATGTCCGCAGCTTCGCGAGCCACGTCCGAGCCGTCTCCCATTGCGATACCGCCTGACAGACCTTGTCTAAGCACTCTGCGATATGCCGCTAACGACATGCGGAGACTCACAGTCAGCGGCCTTCAAGGACGGCGCGTCGTTCACCCCGTCGCCTGTCATGGCCACGATGCACTCTCGTCGCTTGAACTCGTTCACGATTCTCAGCTTCTGCTCCGGGGTCGTACGCGCGAAGACGATCTCCTGGTACTTGCATAGCTGATCGACCTGCGCGGCATCGAGTTGGTCAAGTTCAGGTCCGGTGATGACGATGCCCTGGTTCGTGACATCGACAGCGCCATCGACACCGATGTCCACGTCGACGTTCGCCTTCTCGTCCGAGCCGAGACTTGAAACACGGCCTTCTTTGGGCAGGTCTGCGAAGCCATGCATGCCGCCCACATTGGTGATGATTCCGGCGCGCGCAGCGATGGCTACCGATGTCGTAGGGTGATCGCCTGCAACGGGTCATGTTGGGACAATGGGGAAGGATCAAGACGCGACACAACACACCCGTGACGATGAAGAAGCGGATCCCCGCCTCCCGGCAGGTCTTCACGACATCCGCAATGCCGGGTTTGAGTGGGTCGACGAGCCCAACGAGTCCGACCACGATCAAGTTGTCGCGCAGAGTCTCCACGAGCTCCCCGAACTCCTCCGACAGCGGGTCGGCGCTCTTGGGGATTTCGTCCGCGCGAACAACCCTCCGCGCAAGAAGCAGAACGCGTTGTCCGTCCCGCGCCCACTGCTCCTGTACGCGCGTCAGCCGCTCTAGAACGGGAGGCGAGAGCGGGATCGGCTCGCCGCCCTTGGGATCCAGGGCATACTTGCAGCGAGGGAGGAGCACCTCTGGCGCGCCCTTGACCACGAGCAGAGAGTCTGCGGGTGCGAAATGATCCCAAGGAGCGATGGGAGTAGGTGGATTAGGGAGCGTGGTCTCCAATAGTTTGAGCATGTACTTGTTCTACACAGCAGTACAGAAGACCATTAGCACCGTCGTCGTAGTATGAGCTTGTTGCGCATTCTACCTTGGAGTTGAAGTTGACCTTGAAGACTTCCTGCCACTGTCCGCGGAGAGCGTCCACGGACATCGCACCCTCTGAGAACCTCAGGACAGCAACATCTACACGGCACAGAAGATGTTCACCAAGAGTTCAAGTTCGCGCACGGATGCGTACCAGTTTCATTGCCCATGATGGGCCTTGCGGATTCGCTCTTGCTTTCGGCGCCGAACACGGCCGTGTTGCAAAGGGCCCCAACGGCGACGACCTGAGAAAGATTGAACGCAACCTCCGGAGCCGCGCTCGAGAGAGCGTCTCCGAAAGTCTCAGCCTCGAAACCCGTGCCCTCGACCGCTACGTTGACGACCTGCATCTTGTTCTGCGTCAACGTGCCCGTCTTGTCCTAAAACATTGAGCGTTGAGCCTCTCGGACATCATCGGACAGCGCATGTACTAACGGAGCACAAGACATTAACTGCGCCCAAGGTTTCTACAATCACCAGTGACCTTTTGCACTATTAGAGCGGCCCGCTCAGATACGTATGAGAATCACTCACTTGCAAAGCACTTTATGCTGACTGAGCGTGTGCGCTATCTTGGCGATAGACAACGTGACCGCGAGTGGTCTGACAAAGAGTGTATATTAGCACGGCGAATGGATCGAGTTGTTGACCGACATACAATCCATCGGGCAAGAAGGCGACTATGGGAAGTGGCTAAGAAATACACACCAAGTAAACACGATGCTACCGCTGCTTACCCATGACCGAGACGATGTCGATGAGCAATCCCGACACGTTGATGTAAGATGGGAAAGATCTTCTGAGCCTAGTAATCCCTCGTCAATACAGATCAACAGACAATGTCTAAGAGGTGGACGCACCATGCCGCCCAAAGAATGACTATCAAGACAGCAATAGTCGTCGCTAGAGAGGCGATGAGCAGGACTACGAACAAGACCTCCCGTTGCAGCGTCGTCATTCGCGAGGGCTCCATCGAGGAGAGCTTCGCAATACGTCCACTGTACGGCACCGCTCGTTAACGTCATGACTATCGGGGATACGTTGAAGCGCACAAGATAGTGCTGTCCCCACTCTGTACGACCAGCCCTGTACCAGAACCGCTGACGCAATGTGTCCCTTGCAGCGCGATGTTCTTGGTCTGATGGATGGATGAGTAAATTTTCATCGTCCAGCACAGAATAGGGGCCTACTTCAAGGAAATTCTCGCTCGTCGCGTCAACTCGGCCGGCAATAGGTTCACTCTAAAAGGCATTCCCATGATGTGAACTGCAGCACGAGTGCCATCGGTTTCTCGCCTACCTCGCCGGTGATGATACTGCGGTCAAACCTCAGGTCCCAGCTCACTTGGATGAGCCGCAAATCAGCTGGAACCTTCTCGCCCAGGCCGATGTAGACCAGATCGCCGTTGACCAGCTCAGATGCCGGGAGTTTGACCTTGTTCCCGTCACGAAGGATAAGCACGTCTGAAGGGAGCATATCCTTGATCGAGGACATGACCCTCGATGTCGAGAAGTCTTGCCAAGCATTGAAGGCCCCCTGAAAGAACAGCACGATCAGGAGCACGACACCCAGAGCTAAGTTGGCGATTTGGGGATCCGGTTCTCCGAGGGGCTTCCTGACCAAACGTCATACAATGTCCGAATTCGTGGAGCAGTGAGGACACACGCACCAGGAGATGAAGCAGAAAATGCTGGCTACGAAAAGTAGACTGCCAAATCCGCCAAAGATCCACTCGAGAACCTTGCGGAGCATATTGTTCTTTGGAGGCGAGATGACGTTCTTGCCCCATGCCTCCCGACGCCGCTTCACCTGTGAGTTGTCTAGGCCCGACTGCGGGGAGACACTCAGTCGCTGAAGTGCCTCATCGACCGAGATGGTGTGCCAGTCAAGAGAGACGAGGTCTTTGAAGTATTCGAAGTAAGCATGATGTCGTGAAGTACACAGGCAGGACAATGTACCCTTCACCGCCTTGTTGCGAATGGCTCCGGAGACCCCTGCATCACCTTCGGTGGGGGAGGCCCGATTTTCGACATGAATACTGAGGGTCCGGAACTCGGAGGTCAAGCGAGGGGCGACCTCGGCGGTTGCATCCGCTGAGGCGGGTGGATGGTCGTGGTCTTCGTGCTCTACGGTAACATGGCGAACGAAATGTGTTGCCTTCTCCTCCGGTTGAGCTTCGAGGTCAAAGGACGTAGAGGTAGGCAGCGACATCTCAGGAGCACCGGCGCACTCCCGTTGCTCCGTGGAACTTTTCTCCTGGCACGATCGGTGACTTTATACCGTGGTCGAACGAGGTTCTAACACCGACTTTAGACGATAACTCTATCTATCGGCTGATGGAGAAGTCGCTGCCTTTGAATGGGCTTGACGTGAGGAAGGGGACTTGTCAAAAATCGTAAATCTCTTGACAACCGAATCGAGCAAGCGCTGATATAAGCGCCCGAGACAAAGTACACGAACTCCCATGGATATCATTGAGGTGACAGCACGAGGCACAGAACATCTTAGCCCGGTCTTAAGCACACCCCAAAACGGCCTGTGGGGTAAGTAGGACGCCTAGGTAGGTCTGGTTCCCATCCCAGGAATATAGATTAAACCCTACTGGCACAGCTATAGCGCCACTCTTTCGTAAGGTCCTCGCGGTCCTCCCACTCACATGAATACGTCTGCAGAGTTGTGTCTCAAAGAAGGGCCCCATCACGCTGCCTCAACCTCATGTCTCTAGCACCGAGTTCGAACTGCAGATACAGTGCTCCAATAGTCAATAACAACACCTCCCGGTTGGCCCCCGGGAAGCCGTAGTAGCCCATGTCATTCACCAGACTTGGCCGTCGATGTCAATCTCTTGACAGTATCAGTTGTCCTTGTCCCGACTGTGGGGGTCCCAGCTGCCAGAGTTGTTCCGGTGAGCTCGGGATTACGTACTGTAAGGCGCTCAGCAACGTCTTCTTCGACCACATCGCCCTTTGCTCCCGGCGCGTCCACTCTCCGTCTGTCACGAGGAGGACTTGCTGAGGTAGTTGCACCATTCCGGGCGTTCCCCAATCGACTTGCGAGGTCATCTGCGAGGATACCGACCACGCGAGATAACGGGGGAGTCTGCGAGCCCTCAGCGGACCCCTGGGTGGCGGAGTAAGTTGATCTGGGGGTGTGCGCGCCAGAAGGGGACTGTCGATCGCCAGCGACGTCGTCCTCTAAGGTCGCAGCAAAACGAAGCGAGCGGACAGATGATCGGGCGGGACTTTGCTCGCGCCTGCGCATGCTAGCGGTAACGGCAGGGCGCTGCACTCCGCGCTGACTTGGACGTATGTCGTCGTGTGGCGCATTGACTGTTTTCGCTCGGACCTTTCCTTCTTTCGCCACCTTTGGAGCCCCTGGCAGAACCTGTCGGGCGTATCAGTAGGCTACCGCGGGTGGATGTATAGGGTACACGCACGTTCAGGTTCTCCCTTATCGGCGAAGGCGATCGCAGGGAAGTAGCCGCGTCTCCTTTCTCACCACCATCACCGGCATGCACGACTATCAGTTCAGGGACAGGAAGCCCGCCTTCCGAGGAGTCTCTATCCGACTTCATATCCGCATCGGATATCGCCGTTGTCGATTCGTAGTTCCCAACGCCCTGCTCGACATCCCTGGCATCGGCTGCCCGCGCCTCCGTCCGGGAGATATCGGCGGAGGGGCGACGGATGCCGACCAGCCACTCCGGTTGAGCGTTTACCTGACGCGAGGTCCAGGTTCGCGTGAGGGTGAGGGTCCGTGCGCCGATGTCCCGTCCATGAGTGAGGAACGGGATTGACAGACCATCTACAAGCAGGGCTCAGCAGGGAACTTGAATGAAGCGCTGATAATGAACAACGTACGGATGATTATCGATCCTAAGACAACGAATGCTACGATTGTCTGCGCCGTCGCAGCGAGGATCTCCGCTTGACCTTGAGGGGGCGACTGAGGCTTGGGCAGTTCGGTAACCGCGAAAGTCGATACGTAGACTGCCCCGACTCCCATCTGTAGAAGGTAAAGCGTAGAGGTGGATCATTAAGGAATACAACTGGAATGACATCGTGAACGTCCTCACCGGGCCTATCAAAGGAAGTTCAACAAAGGTCCAAGGAAGAATCTAAACAAGTTGTACGAACCAAAATGACCAGCAAATAGGGCTTCTCGCCACGTCTTAATCTCCGGTACCCACTTGTAGAGCATGAAGAGCGGCGGAATGCGGCGGAGGATCAGAACGGCGACAAAAAGAACGACCAAACGCCACGGTGTTATTCCCAATTCGGGCGCATTGAACATGTTGAACGGCATCCAAGCGCCAATATACACGAAGCAGCCACAGTTGAGCAACAGGTCAATGACCGTAAAGAAGATCTCGTCCTGAGTTTTGCTCCTGAAGTGCCCGTCCCAATTGATTGCTGAACCTGTGCAGTAGAGACTATGAGGTGAACATGCGTCGTCCGAGTGGTGATTGGCTGTACCTGCGGCGAATGCAGCGAGGAGGTCATCGCTGCCTATCGTACGCGTTACCCCGATGGTAAACAATGCGAGTGCCAGATATTGAGCGACGTAGGATTCACGGTCTAGCAATCCGTGCTTCTGAGACATCTTCAATAACTTGGAGAACATCATTCCTAGCGGAATGGAAGATCAGGGTGGGTAGAGGAATCTCCTGTGTCCGTGAGCTCACCTAGCAAGGCACCGATGACAGTGCCCATGATCACTTGGTCTGCAATCTACCTCAGCACGGTGGACGTGGAGACACTGCATGCATGCTTACAGAGCCACCCTACCAAGAACCACTTTCCAATGGCCACCGCCTTCGAACTTTCGATGGTGAGGTATACCGAGATGCTCAAGAAGGGGTACGCGAGACCGTCATTTGCCGCGGACTCGGCAGAGATGATGTAGCGGAGTGCCTCGGGGACATGTTCATTCGCGTATCTACCGCCTGCAGTCCTGACATGAGAGAGTACATGGTAAATGTAGCAATATAGGCACGCACCAACGATAGCAGCTGAGATAATAGGATCTGTCGGTGTCAAGCAAGCTGCTATGACCATGGCGGAGACGAAATCGAGGGTCGGGAAGAGGGCGAAAATCACGGCTTCGACAGGCGTCAGCATGAGCTGTGAAACCGACGACGGGAGGATACACACCTGCGACTACAAGCCAGCCGAAGGCCATCGTAGGGACCACCATAACGAGGAGGCTTTTGGCGTGGTCGAGGAGGTATGATTTAGGGAGCTCGACGCCGATCGCAAACAGGCCAGCAGCGAGGGTAATGCGCATTACCTCAAGAGTGATGACGTTCAAATCGCCGCCCCATGAGCGCGGGTTGAAGATGCTGAAGCCATGGGGACCGAAAATGATACCGCAGGCAGTTCCAAGGACCACTTCATTGACGAAAAGCTGTTCATGGGATTGTTAAGTCAGGCAACGCACCATGGACGACGCTGAAGCGAAAGTACCTTCTCTTTCACCCAAAGGGAGACCATGCTGAACTGGGCCATCAGGTCAGCGACGATGCTAGTGGGCCAGCTGCCGGAGGTGACAAGGACCAAAATACGCCGTCAAGGTACCTACCGCGACCGTAAATCCTCCTAATATCATATACGCTAACCCTGGGTCTGTAATCTGAAAGGCGAGTGAGGACAACTAGAGCAGCAAACACTCTTTGAGGGCACGAACCTGTAGGAGGTCCAGATGCATCATCTTGACCCGACCGCGAAACCACGAGCTCACAAATAAAAGGTCAGCTTCGCCGCGAGCGACGGATACGAGTGTAAGAGTCTGAAGGCGAGATAATCCTGCAAGTGGACAACCCTGTTGGTACCCATGATCACCTTTAAGGCGGCAGACGTCGCAGCATGGCCACCATGCGCTCCACCTGGTGTCGTCCAAAGTGGAGGAACTCTAAGTCGTGCATGGCTTCGCGTCGGCTCAGACAACGCTTCCAGGCCACCGTGCAGTCACTAGAGACGCTCATTTGGGCGCAAAAGCATGCCAGCAACGCCCCAAGTACGCGGCGACCTGTGCATCGAAGAACACCGACATAGCCCAGTGACACGGCTGGATAATCATGAGAACGCAGGATAGTGAATCACCGTGGTGAATGGCTCGTATCTGGTGCTGAAGGGGACTACTTCGAGTGCTCAAAGAATCAGAGCGATAACCACGCGTTCCGATCCGAGCCTGAAGTGGTTGTGGTCGCTTATTCGCAGCCTATGAGGCCGACGGCTGGAGGTAGATTAAGCACGAACATGTCAATGATCGCAGATAGAACGGGATGACATAGGACATGGTGTACTCAAGCAGTAGCAATAGGGGGTTGGGTTTTGTCTTCCTAGCGGGGGAGGATACCGAGCAGAAATACTCAGCAACCGGGTCATCTGTGTTATCTGGTAGCTGTCAAAGAAGGCGTCGGGTAAGGCAGGTGGGGAAGCGTAACAGCATGCCAGGAATGACCTCCGTTTGACGGCTCGTGGCACTACATTAGCCCATTTCAGCACCTGGATGAGCGCCACGATACCACAAGGTGAATGAACCACTGTGATGAATAGCTAGCTTCTGGCACCGAGGACGGCTGAAGGTGCTCGGTGCCTGAAGGAAGCCGCACGACAGCCGCGTTCCCAAGACGAGCCCTGAATTCGCTGTAATTTTTAGTCGGCCGCTTTTCAGGTTGTGGAGACAGGTCGAGCATAGGCAATACGACAATAGCAGATAGTATATGATGTAGCCTACTCATGCAACAGCAACAGAGGGGCCAGGATTTTGCTTCGCAGCGGGGGAGGACACAGGGCCGAAATACTTAGCGACGGGGTCCTCCTGAGTCTTCCGGTAGCTGTCAAGAAGGTCCGCTTAAGGAGGCGCCAACGAACACGAAGGAAAGTCACGTACTACCAGATGCGGGCCAGCTGGCCCAATCCAGTCGACCCGACGAAGAAGTTGACCTGTGCGATGTGTCAGTGACAACCTGCGGTGTGAACAACGTATCGACACGCACGGCAGCCAAGCTGTAATTGATAGGCGTGATGACAAGGGAGTACCGCACCCAGATGAAACCCGTTGCGGTGAGAGCTGCAGGGCATGGTAGTGAATGACGCAGCGGTAAGACGGACATGAGGGACCAACACATGTACAGATTTGAGCATCCTTGCTAGTGTGGAGAAGGACTGTATCACGCACCCAAATTCTGAGAGGCGCTAAGCTTCTCCGCCGGGCGCGACAAATCCTTCAAGCCCGCCGCAACCAAACACCACTTCATGAGCGGCGCCCAGAAGAACACAGTCTTCGGGCCTGTCCACAAACGATCCCCAATACGAAAATCATAGAGATGGCGGTAAAGGAAGGGCACGCCGCGGTTTCGACCGGAAGCAGGCAGTAGGTCATTTCGGTCAGGTGCAGATCAACATGTGTAGACCAAGCTGCCGCTCGCACCTGCTGGGTGGTTCATGAATGCCTGAAACTTCGAAGCTCCCGCAGAGGCCGCTGCTCCCGACATGTTGATGATGAGAGGATGTGTCTAATAGACAAATGAAAATAGTGGTAGGAAGGAAAGCCGGTCGGGCGACCGCGGCGAGTCAGTGGGGCGATGTCGTCGAGGCCGCAAACGCTGGGCTGCCCAATTTGGACATTTAGGCGCCCGTCGTTCCCACCCTTACCTGTTGTCGTCATTTCTCGTGATAGCATGAGCAAAGTGTAAACTTTCCAGAAGTGTCAGAGACCCACCTTCAGTCTAGGCTGTGCATGCGCCAGGGCAGACATATGAAGGGCAGTGGGGCAGGCTAGAGCGGAACCATGAACTGGGGACTGTGGAGAACATAAGGATGGAGGGGAAGCCATGTTGGCTATTCCTTGAGCGTGCCTTTGTAAGCTCGACGGTCCGAGTTCACTGAACTACAGTCGTTTGCATATCAAACTGCACTAGTGTCGCGCGCGCGTCGAGACTATTTGCTCGTATTTGCCCCACCGTCGGGTACCGGCTAGGACGGCCACTCCGGGGAGTGCACCTTCGGTGAAAACGGATGAGCTCCCTCAGAAATATTGTAGCTGGTGTATGCTGCAATTAACATGGTCCCTAGCATTGCCTGGTTGGTTTTCGATGCAGAAAGTGCTTGTTGTACTTGATGGCCAAAGGTGGGTTGACGGAGGCCGGTCCCAAACAGGCAGGAAGACGCTGGCTCACGGCGTTGCAAGCACGAGCAAACAGCCTCGCGGCGCGCGCGTCGACTGCAGTTTGATATGCAAACGACTGTAAAGCAATATAGAGTGACTGTCGATGCGCAGGCGTCTATCACGTGCTCACGAGGCTAGCCCGTTCGTGCCACGCTCGTGTCCCGACTGGCTGGTCTCTCTGGCTGTTCCCTACCGTGTCTCTGCAAATCTACATTCTGCTTGTTATTCTCAGCGGCCGCTCTGTTACCTTCGGTCTATCGCGCAACATAGAAAACGTTTAGGGGTGCGGAAACAGACCGAGTCCGAGCCGCCATCCTGGTTCAGAGAGGGTCGAGAGTCAGGGCACTGTCGGAAGAAGGTATGATTCGCTCAAGACATCTATACCCATAAATGCGGCTCTTTTGAAGGTAACAGGTTGCTTGCTGCGGCTGAAATGCTCTTCCTGTTAACGCTGCAACATTGGGTGGTGTTCTCTCTGGGGATAGTCATCGGCAGGCCACTTTTCCCTGCATCTTTCTCCTCCCCTTGATCGTTTGGCCATATTCCATTGTGTTCTCCTGGATCAGGATGGTCTTCTATGTATGCGAGTGTGCCGATGCTCCGACATAGCGGAGCATCCCGCTTGAAGCATTGGCCAAATTCGCGAGGATTGCACGGGCGGGCAACGCCGACTGTCCTCAGGCTGCCCCTACCAGGTCCCATTTTTAGATGAGGTAACACATAAGCAGAAGTATGACTATAAGTCATGGAATGTACGACGCTGTTCAAATGACGAGGATATGTCGTCGATGAGCATCGGGAAGTACTGAGGTGAGCGGCGGGGCAGCATTCTGCACCCGATACCACCCAGGAACTGCCAGCCCAGGAACTGCCAGCCCAGGAACTGCCAGCTGACTTCAAATAACCATAGGGCAGCATGACGCCATCGAACCGCTGCGAGCACTTTGGTGATTGCTGTTCGAATGTAGTTGCCCACGCTCCGCCCCCACGCACCGACTCCAGGCCAATCATGCGCACTTGATGCCTGCCTGCCTGCCTGCAAGTCATAACTGCCAGCTCAAGCTCAAACGCTGGCCTGCCGAGACTGTCCTCGCGAACAACAAAAGCTTCCCTATAATCAATCTGACAGCACGCGAGCATCTCCAGCTGGTAGCACCACAGGCTTGGACATAAATTCCCGGCTCCTCTTTGCTCGTCCCAGGAAGAAGACATGCCGATCTCGCTTCCTCCGGCAACTCATTTGAAATCAGGGAATGCCATAGTAAGTTTCCATTCGACTGCTCGGTAAGATTGTATTGCTGCGGGCTCGGAGGAGCTCGCGGAGTCCGGCGATAAACTACAGCGGACCGTTGTCGTCCTCGCCGCATGGTCATGTGGCGAGGAAGTGACGATGAGTTGTGGTTATACTCGCATTTTCCGGATGATTCTGTCGTTCTCAAGCAGTTCGCAGACCAATGACATCAGCGCACATGTGTTGCCTGCCATGACCATTCTCGCTATTCGGGTGCGACTGTCTTCCATGCGTGTGGGCCCTCGTCACAGGTACCCTGGCCGCTCCCATTATATCGCCCATCTGACATGGCGATGTCAGCCACCTGACTTGGAATCATGTCTTCCAATTGAAAAGCGTAGTTTACAAAGCTATACAAAGCTAGCGCTACTCAAGACCGCTCACATCGCTTGACAATTGGATAGTCCCTGTCGTGTCATCACCCCCTCCTGAAAGCTTCTGTCGCAGCCATCATTCGATGGAGCCCACGGCATGCTTCGGTTTCTTTTCCTTCTATTTGCTGATCCCGGTATGCACCGAGGACATCGATGGTACTGTGTGCTCCGGAGACGTGGCACATCCCCGAGCTGACGCCGGTCATCATCTTGCAACTACTGACCTCAGCCGGCGCAGGGATTGACAGCTCCGGATCCACAACCCCCCAGGATTGGCGAGAGTCAGTCAGACGCCTCCTTCAGCGTTGATCGTGCACAAACAGCACGATTCTGTATTCCGCAGTGCGTTCATTCCTGTATGTTGCCATCCACATCGCTCCATCAAACGCGTAGTCAGCTAAACTTCTCTGTTCACAAGCCGCAGGTACGACGGCCTAGGCTGAACCATCCGCCAATCTTCTGTGGCATTTGCCGCTGATGGCTTGTCACTTAAGCTATGGTTCTAAACCCGCGAAGGTTTCGAAAGCTCCCAGCGAGGGCCGCAGGGACAGCGCGGCTGCGCCTTATCCGACGGATGTCTTCACAGGCCGGTGCGCTCACGCGCCCCAAAAGGACACTTATGCTCTCGGATGCATTTGTTCCTGCAGCGCCCATCCGAGTAGGAACGACGAGCGGCAATGGAGGAGTACAGCGTCGAGCTGGAGTATAAAAGATGCGCCGTGCATACGCTAAAAAGTCAGCAGCCAACGCACCCGGCTCAGCTTCTCCCTCAGCTGTGCGCGGGGTTCCTGCACCACCATCACCAAGCCAGAGCCAGAACGCCGATTCTCGTGCCCTTCTTCCCTTCGTTTAGGGTTATGGGTGTCGAGGCTCGAGCTGTTGCGGCAGCGGTTCCCCCCGGCGGTCCTCGGGCACCACTACTCGACGTTCGAGCACCGTCGCGAGTGCGCGGCGGGATCGTGCTCGAGTTGTGGCGGCCGCAAGGATTGACAGGGCACGGCTTCCGCACCAGACGGTCTTGAATGCCCGCGCGGGTTACGGGTTCTGGTCCTGGCTCCGCCCTGCGTGTCCGTCGGCGCGAGCAGTACTAGCTGCGTCGCACGAACACGCTATCCGGAACATTTGCGTATGCATTTTACTTGATCGGACTAGCATTCGTATAGGAATACATATTTATGACTTCGGATCACCCATCTTATGATTGTTATTATGCCGCTGCTACATACGAGCTCTCAGCACATTGTCACCAGGTACGCCAGCTCCCCCATCCCAGATGTTTGTATTGCTCGGTAGCGTCATGTAGCATCAGATTAATTGCCCGCTCCAACGTTGATGGGCATGTTTGCTCGGCATCTTCACTGTGGTGCGATTTAACGGACCTTTGACCCTCCGACTTGGAGCTTGACTGGAAGTGTGTGCTATATTCGGAGTCCTACGTCGGTCATGCACCCTTCTGAATGCGTAGAAAGAAGCCCTCCATATTCGGGCCAGAGTCTTCATGGAGTTAGAGCTTTGAAGATACAAATTGCGGGTACCGAAGCGGCTTGCCGATATTCTTTGTATCAGAACGCACGGGATGGAGATGATCTTCGCCTTCGATATTCTCATGTATGTCTTTGAACCAGGAAATCATGTGAATGAATTTTTGAGGACCGAGCTGCTACGAGTGGCTTACACCAGTTGGCTGTCGCACCGCCGGTGGGCAGTGCAGCATACGTTAGAGGCTGAGAAAATCGTAAGTCACCACATGAGTCTGGAGATTGAGCTTTGAGTGCCATCCAGCATCGAATATCTGGCACCACGGCCCTCTCGAAGAGCGAGCCAATGTTGACCGGGTCTCATGCTGTTCACTGACATAACCAACCCGGATTTCCCATTTACTTAAGCGCCTGAGAAATGCGGCACGGCCCTTGGTGGGGGCGGGCCGCACAGCCGGACTTCATTTCCCACCACGTGTCAAACGCCCGAGTACGACACGCTTCGCGTCTCAAGCCGTCGTGTTCAGCAACTCCGCTGAGCTGAGCAGCCACTCGCAGTTTGTTCACGAACCTCCACGACGTCGACGACTCCCCGACAGCCGCTATGGCGGATTATGACTTCGATGATGCTGCCATTCAGAACTTCCTAGATCCTCTCTTCTCCTACCTCTCCACGGTCCTCCCAGCTCCGATCTACTCGATCGTGGAGGCTCTCATAACGCACACCCTCACCCTCCTCTCCGCGCTCTTGAACTTTGCCCTCGCCCTCGCCACCGCGCAGAACTGGGACGCACAGAAGATCCTGCCCCCACTCATCACCCTGCTCGCGGCGTATCTTGCTCTCGTCAGCTTCTACCGGACGACCGGATGGATGATCCGCACCGCGTTCTGGTTCGTCAAATGGGGCGGCATCCTAGTCGCGCTCTCCGCAGGGGCAGGCTACTTCCTGGCGAACGCCGGCATCGATGGCGGGAACAACGGCGTAGGGGCATTCAACGGGAATCTCCTGTCGTTCTTCGGGAACGCGCTCCTCGGCCTCTTCGATAACGAGGACTCACAATCTGGCCGGACGCGCCCTGCGCGAAGTTCGCGATCGCGCACAGGCCCGAACACGCGCTCGCAGACGAAGAAGCACAAGGAGAAGGAGAGACCGAAGGCTTGGGAGAGCTGGGATAAGCAGCGGGACTGGAGACACACTGCTGAAGCGGCCGGTCGGGACGATGCTGCGAGGATGAATGAGGGCGTGCAGGAAGCGGTGCAAAAAGTGACTGGCCTGGTTCGCGACGCCCTCGGCACCGGGTGGTGGGAGGTAGTGAAGAATGCGGTCGGTAGCGGACTTGCCGGGACGACAGACGAGAGGCAAGAAGCCTCCCAGTCGCGCCGGAAAACGAAACAGGATACGAAGGGTCGTGGAAGTTCGCGGTAGCTGTCGCTCGAGGCTCCGATGTTTGGGTTATCTGGGTCTGTTTCAGTCTGTATCTAGGGGTAGGTTGCACTTTCAAGCCAGACTTTCGTGTCGCCAGGAGGCTGACATCTACGTTGCTTTGACAGTGTACTTGTGTAATTTGCCGCATATATTTATCCAGGTCCGAGTCTGCGGCTTGGGTCCTCCTGTCTCGCCCTCAAGGAACGCAAGCTGTTTTCGACGATGCAGCTTTATGCCTCTCTCCCGTGTCGAAAGCGCCGTGAGTGTCCAACTCAAGCCGAGCCTGCAGCACTCTCGGTGAATTCACCGAATTCGGTTGCTGTGATGGATTCCGTATGACCGCTTTATCTGCCCGGCGTGATGCGCAAAGCCCCGACAACTGTGCCGCGTTGTCGGCCCCACTCCCGGAGAAGGGTAGAACGGCGAAGGTACCGCAGCCAGTATACTAGTACGGCGCGCATTGCCAGCCCGCGGGGGTACATGCACATGGTGTGTACCGAGGCCCGAAGGTTGTCGGGGAAACTGTGCGGCGCTGTGGACATACCTGTGTTCCCAGGCGGGTGGCCCAATCTGGCTGAAGAAAGCCCGCAGTTTTGGCCCCGTTTGGCGTCCCGTCTCCATCGGTGAACCCGCTGACTTTGGGGGGATCACGGCTTCGACGCTCTCGACCCGCCACCACGCCCACGGTGTCACGGTCAACCTCCCATCTTTCTGTGACAGCGCCGTGACGGCTGGCAGAGTTCTTGGCGACCCACCGCAATCATTCCTCCGATGTTCAGACTCCGCGCGGCAGAAACTGGGGTATGGACCGCCCTCAGCCAATCCGCTATCAGCGTTTGACAGGCCGACGTGCGCCGTGGCATTTCGGACTAAAATTGGGTCAGGATTCTCTGTTACGTTCTTGATACAAACAGGAACAAATAGAAAGATGTTATATGGCGGCACAAGGTACCCTCCCAAGGTCTTTCCTCAACCCCTCTCATCCTCGACTGTTGTCCACATCCTGCAGTCCTCCCCCTTGACGCCCTTTGCATTACACATCACTCCCTTTTACAATGGCTGTCAAGCGCAAGTTCTCTGACGAGTTCGACGATGTCGTCCGTACCGTACGTCACATGCACATCGCATATAGCCACATCACGTGCCTTACTTCTCGTCCTACAGAACGGGAAGCAGCAGAAGCTCATCCCCTTCCCCAACTCCTCCACCGAGCTCGACTCCGACGTAGCTATGTCCGACGCCTCCATGTCCGACCTTGAGCCTCTGTCCATCCCTGCTCACCACTTCCACACACGACTACCCTCTGATGCCAGTTCTGCGTCTTCATCGACGTCACACTCGCCTCAAAACTCCCGTGAGTATTGCGCCTGTCAGGACGCGTTGCGCGTAGCGTGTTTTGAACGACGTATATTTCTGTTTGCTCAGCTTTCTATCCAGTCTTCGACCTTTACCCCAGCGACACCGACAGCTACATGGGCATTGCTGCCCATGGCTTTCCCGACCCAACCTTGCAGGCCCCTCAAAAGCCTGTCGGCCTCATTCAGCCGAAGGGCAATGGTTTCACACATCACGGGTATGTTCTCCGAACTTGTTTGCAGGTGGTTGTGCCTTGACAAGGCTGACATTGCATTCGTTACTAGCCAAAACTGCAATCAAATACCGAAACTTCGCATGGCGTGTTCCGCGGGCCCGAATGGGCGAAGGTCGATGTGGGCTCACTGTGAAGAATGCGGCGCGATTGAAATTGTCGACAGCGATTAGTCCGGCCTCGACTACGAACAACTCGGCTTCGACTGCGGCTCATCAACCTTTTCCGACGCCGAAACGTTTTCACCAATTCGTCATCGACTATTCAGGTTTCGGCATCGTCCTTCGACTGGAACAATCGTGAGATTTTCTATCTGTTTTTCCCTCCATCTGCTCTGCTTGTACTACTGCTCTGGCGACTCTCCGACCTGCGACACCTCCCCGACATCCCCCATCGCCATCCGACATCTTGACTTCGGTAAAACAACAAGTGACATCGACCAATCAATACTGCTCTCCTCCCCTACACCTCACCGCCTTCCGACATCCTCGCCGCCCAGACTGGTCTTTGTCCTTGTTCGTCTCGGTTATCACTTGCTCTGTTTCATCAACTTCGCATTCGTTCCTTCGCATTTCTTTTGCCTCTGCTCAAATCATCGATGTATTTATGTGTTGTTGTCTCGGGATGGACTAGTCACCAAGCCAGAAAAGCCCATATGTTATTCTACTGCTCCCACATCGCATCGCACGTACCCTAGATTTGCCTTCGTTGTGTATAATATCGTGCTCTCCGAAAGTCTTTGATCTCAGCGTGTCTTGTGTTGTCGTGTGACATGATGAGGGTGGCCACCTATATGGCCGCAGCTTCGCAGATGTTCGCACCAATGTCGTGTCCCACGCACTGGTATCTTGCCGTCAGGTGCGTGCCGTGGGCAAGAACCGAGCATTAGGCTTCCACATGCTAGGTAATGACGGGTGATTCCATATCGCAGTTGAATGGGCTGCGCATGGTACCACAGTGGGTTTATCGGTTGCTGTCACTCGGTGTCTGCGGGCGAAGCGCGGTGGGCGGTTGTCGGGCGAGCGTCCACCTGCAGGGCGTATCCGGATGTTAGGATACACTGGCTGTCAACGGAAATTTCTGGTGGCTTTAGACAGCCTCATGCGATATCCAGGTAGTGTAGTCACCTACTATGTAGGTACGTCGCAGATGCATACTGCACATTCCGACCCTTCGGGTCCAGAGTCCGGGCTTCGGCAGCTGCCGCGTTTGTCGACTGGTCCTCGTGAGTGATCTTACTCTCTTTGTCTCTCTTGCACAATGCCCCACGTGTGGCGTCTCCCAGACCATGCAGGGATTGTCCCAGCTTCAACATCCGGGCAGTTGGCAGCAGCGGGGATACGTTATAGCCCGCATGTATGGTTGAGTTCATTCAACCCGTCCAAAAGACTACGTTGACGCGGTGATTGCCAGGCTCTTGCGCGCCAGCCCCGCTGCAATTCACGGAGCTATGATAGCCAATCATAGCGATATGCCACTTTGAAACAGATAGACTCAAAGACGAGGGGCCATCCGGCATCCGTCCGAGGCCCTGCCGGGGTCCCGCCCACGTCTCGATTGTGCGTATCCGTCCTACAGGCTTGTAGTTTCGTGACCTTCCATTGATTGCGAGTGCAGGTACGGTCTGGACGGTCGTGATGGTGAGTTACTATGTGGGGTCTGTGCGGACGAGAGGCATGTCCCGTACGATCGATTAGCAAGGAAGGCGCTTGTACTCGCCAATCCGGTCGAGCCCTCCTGCATGGTGAGCAGACGAACGTTTTGCGCAGAACCGTAAGAATCTGACTGATCGCTCGACAGTCTATGTGCACTCCAGCAAATTGTACACATGCTGATGCCGCGTCGCTAAATCAATCGCCTGGTGGTCCTGCCTAGTCTAGGTGTGTTCGCAATCCGCCGCATCCAGCCCCAGGCTGAACAGGCCCGTCGCCGTGCGTAGAGCGCTCATTTTCGCATGCGCCTGGTTCGCCTTCTATCGGCAAGAACAAGCCGTCAAATTAAGCCTGAGTAGATGCGCCATTTGGAAGCAGGCACTAGGCAGGTTCGTCGGGTATGGCCTTCCAGCGCTATGTTAGTACGACTGGTTTACGTATCTTCCATGATCATGGCCCTCGGATGGTAGCAGTGACTCTACCACATTGGTCGTGCTCTGCAGATATGCGTATCATGAGGGTAAGCCTATGCCTCGCATGCGTGCGTCTGTCTTGCTTATGAATACCTGCTCTCATCAGGGAGTTTCGTGAGAATTCGTTCCATATGCGAGGCGCTTGAACGCGAGTCCGGCACTGTGACTACCTGGGCGCGACGGGCTGCTTGGCCGAAGACTCGACATCGCTTTCACCAGACACAGCCAATGCCAATGCTGGCAGGTCGTCAATGTCCCCGTTAGACGGATCTATGTGTGCGCTCTGGCCTATCGCCTCTCTCATTGTCATCCTGCCATTCATCCACTGCGAGACGTTGTAACTTGTGCGACCATTCAGTACATCAGGCCTTTCGTCCCCGATGGTGAGCTCAATACGCTCGGTACCTGTTTTACGACCTTCGTGGGCTCACAAGACTGCGTCATTTATAGATACTACGAATTCTACCTACGGCTATACCGATTCATGAAAGCCATAGGTGGCGACTACGACGATTTCCGGAGGGTGATTCAGCGCCTATCTCGCAATGTGGTTGAGACGTTTGTGTACGAAGACACCCTTCCACATCCACCTCCGACGGTCTTGAAGCTCAGCCTTGAAAAGATGTTAGTCTTAGGGAGAGTGGATCGTGGACTGATCGCGCGGGACGGTTTAGACACCATGCTGGCGTTGAAAAGCCTACCGCCTCGGTTTCTTCCGAGAACTCTGGATGAGCGGCAGGGCAGACCGTGGCGGAAGAGAGGTCGGATGTGGGGACGCACATGATATGTCAAGCGCCTGGGAGACCACCCACGCGACGGACGTGTCGATCGTGGGGCTGCGGGGCGGGAACCCATTCCGTGCCAGTGAGTCTGATCATGCGAGCCTTCTTGCGTGCCAATTCCTGACCACGGCATTTGTGCCTTCTCAGCTCAGTAGGTGTCTTGGGATCGGGTCTTGCAGACGTATAATGGGTATGCTGATCAAATGAGAATGCTGGAGCTGGTACCAGCCCCTGCCCGTAGTGCATGACCAATTGGTGACTTTCTTTTAGCCTAATCCTTAGTTGCTGCGCAGCGCCGACTCACCAGCGTTGAACTTGGCACGTCTCACTTACTGAAACTGCTTGTTCAATCACAAGGTCAAGATACTGCTAAGGCCTCGTCTTCTGTAATGACTGGCGGCGCCCGGCGAAGCGGAGGAACCCACAGCGTGCCGTCGAAAACTCGTATTGGGAGCGCAGCATCGAGAAGTCGCGAAGAATCAATTAGTATCAAAGACGGATTGCTCCCGCGAGGCCCGTGTCAATCCTTCATCAAGGTTCTTGTCCGCGATGCTCCAGACCGTTCCCATATGAGGCTGGAGAAGCCCATCTTTCACAAGATGTCTGGCTCATTCTGCGGCATTCCCAGGCTTAAACTGGTGCGTTCGGGGTACCGTATGCTGTTTACAGACTATACTAGACCGCCTGCCGATGCTCCTTTGCTAGGAGGTATGCGCCCTCAGGGCAAGGAGTCTCGTAGGGTCCGATGTTCAGATACATGCAGCCTATCGGGGGCTTCACTACAAGAGGTCTAAGTATTGTTCCAGTCAGCTGCGTGCTGCTGACAGGAGATATTTCACACCACCTTCCACTTTTAAGTCAACGCGGTGCCGCGCTCGTCGGAGCGTGCACCCTAGCTTGCGTATATAAGTCTCTTTGGTTACATGGACCGAAGTCGCTTGATGACCTCTTCCAAGAACCTCTTGTTTGATGGCCAATACTTCAGGACTACACATCTTCGCCGACTCTGGCGTCCCCACAGACACTGCTGATCACACCACCCTAGTCATACTACACGGCAGCACAATCCATAGTGGTAGGTCCACGCTCTGCTGCAGGTCCGTCTTACTGACATTATATGATTCCGCAGGAAATTTCACACGTCTGCTGCCCCTGGGAAAGGCTCGCCATGCCCGGATCGTCCTCGTCAACCGCCGCGACTACCCTGGGGCCGTACCGTACACAGAGTCGGAGCAGTTATTGCTCTCAGATGCACATTCAGATGACGAGGTCATCAAGAGTAACCTCGCTCTCTTCATGAAACAACGCGCGCAAGAACTACTCGGATTCCTAGTGGAGCTTGTACAAGCGGGAGGCGTGACGCCAGCTGAGCCCATACGGAACAAGGGTGGGATCGTCGTCGCGGGCTGGTCCTTGGGACAGGCGTGGATGACTGCTTTACTTGCCCCCGCTTCTTCTTCCCCTGCCAGCAGTCGTCTGCGCGAGTACATCAGGCGCGTTGTTCTATACGGTGAGCATACCTAGCAAGCTTCCTAATCGGTTTGATTCCTCAAGTGGTCACGACATCCAGACCCGCCCAGCTTTCTGTTTGGTTACCCGCGACCGTCGGATCCATACGACCCATTCCTGCAGTCTGCTGCCGAGTATGGAGATCCCCAGAAGATTTTGGATTGGGTCAGTGGCTACTTCGATCATGGCCCCACGGTCGACACCCTCGTGCGACGCATTCCCTCAACGTCCCCCACGCCAACGCTCCGGACTATACCGCTCGAGGAGCTCCCGAGGATGGTGCATCCACCTCCCGGTCAAGATGGGGGCTCTGACCACTTGCTCGTCGTGAACGGTCATCGAGTGGGCTTCTTCGGGGGCTTTTGGCAGGACGCTCTCCGTGTCTCTCCCGAGTCGACGGAAGACGCCTCGGAGGAGTGGCGCGACGTTGAAGTCCGACTGGTCTACTGCGACCGTTCGACTTGGGAGTGTGTGCATGCTGCGTGGCATACGGAAATCGAGCAGGAGGAGGCACAGAAGACTGGGCTTCCTATCAGGAAGTTGTTCCTTACACGCATACGAGGAGGGAACCACTTCGTGAGTGCTGAGCAGTCTTGTGCACTTGTATGCTGATGGCTGTTACAGGTGCATTGGGACTATCCAGAGGAGACCTTAGTCTCAATGCTTGACGAAGAAGCAGTGGTCACTGTGGGAAGCAGGCTTGCTTAGCGTCTACATATCCAGTGAGCAGCCAAGTCGAGATCTCCTGCTTCCCATAGATAGATCTTGACGATTATCTCGCTTTTTGGGTGGGGGGATTGTGCGGTGATGCCATCTGAGTTTTCGCATAACCGCCTGGGCAGAGGGGCATCGCGTTCCGGAGTGAAAACAGCGTAGAGCAGATAGGAGGTTGCTGTGAGTGACGGATGGTTGTTATAGCCACAAGCAACCTGTCGCGACCTGCAGATGAATCGCTAACGCGCTGGAGCGCTACCCATATTTTTCCCATGTGTGCTTTGCGGGGCCCGCGCCGTGCTGTCTGGGGTCCTCGAACATTCCCAGCACTGACGCGGACGGATTAGAAGGTTCGTCTACCGACTCTACCGCTCGACACGCTATCGCCACCATTCAACATCACCGAATACGCCAGTTCCCAGTATCACACATCAGACTATGCGCATACATTTTATAGTCTTACCATCAGGCAAGGAGCACAGACTCCTGTTTCACGATCGATTCTCACAAGCATAGCCCCTTCGCCCCATACCAGTCACCTGCCGTTTATTGTCATGAAAGACATAGCCGGAGTCACCATGCTGCGCACAATTGGTGCACAAGTACACCTTTTTGTGTAAGCGACTGCTTCGCACGTACACACAACCGCTGCGCTTGCCCTGCCACTCTACCGACAGCAGCACACAGCATTCTTTAGTGAATGCCCTCGCCACATAATAGGTCCGAATACGACGTCCCTCACATCACCTCGACTCTACCGGACGTACTATCACGTTTTCCTCCTCCCTATCGACGAACATGCTTGCTCTAGCGCAGAAAATGTCCTCTCAATGCCTGGTGAGTGTCCGCAGTGTCCTCCACGCCCTGTCACCGAGTCCTCAGTCTTCACTAGGATCCCAAGGAACACGATCCCTGCATTTCGAACGACTTGCAGACAGTCAATAGTGGAAATCGCCACAATTCGGATACCACGGTAGTACAAGTTGGATCGCTGGCGCCACAATCCACAATGGACACCCTGCAGACACCAGGACCTGAGTCCGGATGCGGTGACCATGTGAAGACCACAGATTCCGAAAGTGCAGTCGGAAGGGACGGTATACACGATTTGACGACCGATTCCTCGATGGCAAGCAGGACTAGGTACGACAGCGCAACAGAGCCATCTCCTCGTCCCGAGAGCCCGGACGAGTTCTGGCCAAGATACGGTGGCTGGCATAGTAGCTCAGGCTATCGCTGCAACGCCTGTCTATGTACGTATCCCTACAACGCTTACGATGTTTTTTAGACTGACCGATGCGATGTGGTGCGCAGTTGTCCAAGGAAGGCGATGTCTAGGTAGCAGAGAGAAGCAATGTCCCTATCTCGTGCATGCGCTCAAGATAGATCGGGAAAAGGTTGAAGGGCTGCCACTCACCGGGTCGGATGACGACTCTTCAGATGTAGAAGTTGAGGCTCGCCCTACATGACTGGCGTCGCTGCAGTTTGGACCAGCGAGCTCTCTTAGCTGAGTTACCCTGTACGCTGCTCATATTCCCACAATTGCTGTTGCAATCTCATACCATGTTACAAGCTCGATGACCCAGTCTGATAGAGACCGTTGAGTCTACAGAATCTTTCCGAGTGAACAGTATGCGGAGGTACCACTCCCACGCCAGCCGCGCACGTATATTGGTCTCTGTTCGTTAGCCGATCCTAGTAGCCTTTGGTCGTGTATCGAAAGGGCCAGGTGCAGAAGATCTCTGTGGCATGGAATGACGCCGCTCCAGCTGGTGTATGCGCAGCCATCACGTTGCTCTGGTCCTATGGAGAGGCCTCACATTTCGATACACTGCCAAGCGAACGCGTGCTACCTTCAACAGAAGGCGAGTCGCTCCTGGTTCAAAATGCATTGCGTTGCGTGTCAAACGCGTGTTTCATTTCTGCATAACGCTTCAAGTTATGTTTGTGAACACCTATACCATCTCACGCTAGCTGCACTTGTGATAAACAGGGGGTAACAACGGGGGCTGTTCTCCAGTAAGTATGTACTTACGACACGCTCACAAAGGGCATAGCGGCAGACGATGGAGATGATTTTCGGCACCGTACAACTACTTTGGACAGGACTTAGTACGGTAGACCCGACATCGACGTTGCAGCTTCCGTGCGCGTGACACGTCAGCGAGCTGCCTGGCAAGCGCCGCTGTCCGCATGAGGCTACGGTGACGCCCTAGCGACTTGCAAGTTGTCCATAGCTGCTGCACTAGCATGCCGTGCTCGGTAGATGGGCCTGTTACAGCCTTCAAAAGGGAGAATGAGAGGGAGTAGCATCACAGGTCTAAGATCTACCTATACATTCCAGGGGAAATCGGATGAAGGATCGGCCATACGGTTGAGTTCTCAGAAGTCCTAGAGGCACCCTATACTTAGGTAAGCTTGTTCGCTCGCTATCACGCTTGCATGGCACTAGCACTGACAGATGGCCACATACACCAACTATATCCAGAACACCGAAGCTCTCAAAAGCGGCTCGATGCCTTTGCGTGGAGCAACCCCACTCATTGAGTGCCAATACGCTCTTTTCATCCCATGCAGCACGCCCGCCATAGCGATCCATTCGGACACTACTTATATCGTACATCCACATGCCATCTGACTTCTGCTACTATGACACCCTTCAATCCAAACAGGCCGTGAGCTTCATGTCAGTATCCCAATTTTCAACGCTTCTTCCTTGTGGCAGGGCCCTAACTTATCGATTCGCTCCCATGCTGTGCACCATCCGGCACTAGATGTTAGCACCTTCGTCCAGCAAGCAATCGCGCCCATAGGCAGACAATCGCGCGAAAGTTGGATACATACGCGGCATGCCCAGGAGCAGCTCACGTCTCCTCAGTTACATCAGTACACCCAAGTCGGACCTGACTATACTTTTCGGCATGCAGCTCGTGGGATTGAAGTAGGTTGCGTTCGGACTAACAATAAGACCTGGGCCACCCTTGAGGCAGCCGGGTTCTTGTCTATCGCCGGCGAGACAAGACTCTTTGAACGTGATCGGAGCATCGTTTGGGCGGCAATGCCGGCGTGCGTCCACCCATCTCCTCGGACTGAGGCTGTTTGAAGTGAATCTGATACCACGTTTTGAACAAGGACAGCGCAACTGCGCTGCCATGCCCGGCTTTCTGGCACGCGCCACAGATCTGCTTTTCACCGATGGGCATGGTTTGGGCCGAGCATCACTGAACTCCAGGTCCGGAACTTGTATCCGATGGAGTACTTAATCCTCCGGGTACAGATGAAAACCGCATCTATATCTCCCTATGACGAGCGCATCAGGTCTACATATTCTCTCTGACTCTCGCGCCCCAGGCGGGAGCACGGATTACACTACCCTCGTACTGTTACATGGCAACACGATCCATGGCGGTGAGTGGGCCACGTTCTCGCCGTCCTCTTACTCCATTTCTCATCTTCCTTGCTCGCTCCAGGGACATTCGTCCGCCTTCTGCCACATGCAGCGACCCACAACGCACGGATCGTCCTCGTGAATCGCCGCGACTATCCAGGAGCTACGCCCTACGCTCCCGAAGAGCGAATCTTGCTCGAGGGATGGTCCTTGCGGAAGTACGACGTACAGACCGTGAAGGACAACATGGCACTCTTCATGCGGCATCGTGCCGAAGAGCTCCTGACGCTCCTCGAGGAGCTCGTTAGGGACGGCTCTGTCACGCGGGTATCCTCGAGTCGAACCAGTGGGGGCATCGTCGTCGCGGGCTGGTCACTCGGCATCGTCTGGATGTCCGCGCTCCTCGCGCACATCTCTTCGTCGCCCCGGGCCGCGCAGCTGAAGCCCTATTTGCGCCGGGTCGTCATGTACGGTGCGTCCCTCACCATCACCCCCTTCCCCGCCGCTCGCGCTCGCGCTCTGACATACCTCTGTCTCTGCAAGACCCCGGCAGCTTCATGTTCAACTACCCTCGCCCCGACGACCCATACGAGCCCTTCCTGGAGCCCGAAGCGCAAGAAAGCAGCGCGGACCTCCTCGACTGGGTCAGCGGCTACTTCGCGCACGGCGCCACCGTCGACGCGCTTGAGCGGCGAGAGCCGATGCGCTACCCCCTCTCCAGCCTCCGCAACGTCACGCTCGAGGACCTCGAGAAGATGATATGCGCGACCCCGGGCCAGATCGGCGGGACGGACCAGATGCTCGTAGTTGGGGGGCACAACTCCGGCTTCTTCGGCGAGCTGTGGAAGCGGGCACTAGAGCTCTCGCCGACCGAGAACTTGAACGAGAGCGCGAACGCGAATGACGGGTGGCACGGGCTCGGCCTCCATATCGTATGGTGCGACCGGTCCGTCTGGGAGTGCGTGCATGGGGTTTGGGGTGTGCAGGCTGAGGTGGCCGAGGCGCGAGAGAAGGGCCGCGCGGTGAGGGACGTGACGTTCACCAGGATAGAGGGTGGGAACCATTTCGTGAGTGGCGTCTTTTTCTCGAGGGTCTTGCTGTTGTCGCTCCTGCGGTATTACTGATGTCGTTCGTGTTCAGGCGCACTGGGATTACCCTAAGGAGACATTGGCAGCAATGCTACGGAATGACGAGAGGCTGGCCGTTGGAGTGCTTGGATGACTTGGGGTCTATGGACCGAATGACATCTTCTCCTAGGCATTGGTCGCATCCGGTAAATATTCATTTGTATTAGTGTACGCTAAGTCCACATTCAACTAGCCCCTGCCACACCAGAACTTCAGGCTCAGGTCTAGAGAGTCATGGAGGCGCCCTGGCCTATTCTCGGGTGAGCATGGAGTGCCGGTCCGGTCTTTGCCGGCTTGCCGGCTGCATGGCAAGACAAGGTTGCTACGTCGAAATCCTGCAGGTTTGCCATGCAACGTGGAAGTGGCGTCAGTACTTACCAGCCATTCGAAGCCCTCCAATTCTCGACGATCACGCATCATACCCATTGTTCCCCGGTACAACGCCATAGGCCGGCCCGCCGCCCTTGCCAAACATCTTGGTTCCCTCCGACAGGACGCTACTCTGAACATGTTAGCTGCGGCTCTCTCAATCCACAGACCCACCATGTCAGCCGGTGGACGGTCGGACTTCGTGGCCAAGCTCAGCGCATGAGTAAGCTACAAGTAAGCAACGGTTTCTGCATAGCAAATTGACTCACGTTCTCTTAGATGCGAGAAACCGTAAGGAGCGCATACATTCAACCGATATCTTTCGACCGATTTTCTGCTACTTATACGTGAGTGTCCGACTTTCTAGCTAGTTGCAATGCTGGTCAGCGCGGGCCGTTTTGCACCGGCGGATTTGCACCGACAGTCTCGTCGCCCACTGGATTGTGGGCACATCGTCCCTGCTATTGGCAGCGAAAGCGCGCGGTCGGCCACGCAACGCGACGATAGACTTGCCTTTGTTGCACTCCTCACGTAGTCACCCGGCCTATCTCGCCCGCGAAAATGGTGCTGGGCCCAGCGGCGAGTTTGACGCAAGTATTTTGCTCCCGCGAGCACTCGGAATGCCCCTTCAAGAGCACCTCGCCGGCATCTCAACTTAGCTCGTCTTGTCACCGCGCAGGAATCAAGCAAACGGATGCCCGACGGAGGATTCCGCGGGCACGGGCGGGCATCAAGGCCCCGTTCCCCAAATCGTCCACCGACGCTCAGGCCGATTCCGATGAGCGGCGCACAATCACGAGACCCTGAACTCAGATAGGGATGAGAAGCGGGCCTGCGCGGAGTGGCGCAGCAGCGCTACGCTCCGCGACTCTGCGCGTGCCTTCAATCCGACTCAGGTACTCCGAGGTAATCGCGGGCTTCGATCGTAACTTTGCCTCCGACAAACAGCGTCGCGCCCTGGTGCGCGTTCCCTTGGCCGCCGAGGGGCGATCGAGTTTGTTATGTAGCGCGACCGTCTTGACTTTGCCGGCGGCGAGTTGGTCGACGTCGGCCCCCCGTTCACATGACAGTGTTAGTTCCTCTTCTCAGATCACCGGGCACAGCCACGCTAATACATGTGTAGTAGATGGGTGAATGGTGAATCTGAGGAGCGTGCATATCGACTAGCGATTGAATCTGCGCGGTTGCCGTGCCCATCGTCGGCCGCCGTACTCGACCGTAACTTCTGCTCAGAAATCCATCGCCACCTGGCCACGTTACCGAGAGCAGGCGAGTTCGATTCTCGTCCACTTTGCCCATGATTTGAATTCGCTCGGGCTTCTGTGCGATCTGCTCCTCCTAGTGAGGTTCCGCAGCGAAAGACACGTACAACGATTGATAGTAGAACATGTTCTCCGTCGCGATGCGTGTCCTGACGTCTTAACGCTGCGCTATCTGTAGCTTCACATTGTTCTCGCGAGCTTGTCCTGGTGGCCCGATGCGGGCAGAGCGATCCAACGCTCGATCAGTCACAATTATGGCCACCAAACCATAACATCGTACGCCCAACCCTGAGGCGGTCCATCTCTTGACACACAGAACCACCTCTTCGGGCTCACCTTTTCGCACTCAATCTCAGCTGATCCACGGATGCGCTGCAGCAGCAAACACGATAGGTGGCGAGCGACGTAAACGGCATAGGCGTGGGGGAAGCTACTTCATGTACGCACAAGGCTTCTATCTCGCACGTAATGTACGTACTCTCGAGGGCCTTCCCATGACTTTGACTGACCGCAGGCGCAACGCGGCGACGATAGCTATAGAAAATTAAACTTTATGCTGCACACGTTCGTTCTCTCCCGCGACCCCGACGGAGGGTAAGGAGTGGCGCTCTTCCGTTGCACAGATGCCTTTATCCCGATCCTAAAGATGAGGCGGTCTCTGTGATAAGTCCGGCGGTCCGAACGGCGTCGGACGCCATAGACAGCTCAAGAATGCATCGCAGGGATGCGATGTGAGTGTTACGGCGCTGCACGTTCCGACGCATGAGAATTTGTCGTGTCTAAAACCTGCCATTCTGCATCCTGGGCGTGCCGCCAGCAACGGCCTCCCTGGCCACCGCCGGCCATCTATCTCGTGCCGTCTCCATTCTGCGCCCGTCGGGGATATCGGATACACGCCAAAGCATGCCGCGAGCCTGCGGGAGACCGCTACTGACCAGGTCAATTGTGTTATCAGTCATCTCACCGTGGACGAGCGTGACGTACGCGGTACACCGAGTGTCCACTGTCCTGGACAAGACGCCCAAAATGTCCTCGGAAACCCTTGACGTCATACTATCCCCGCTGGAGGTCAGGACGGTTGCTCTGAACTGCCAAGCGATGTCTCGATTTCTCACAAGGGCGCGCGATTTGCATCGAGCAAGACCCGAGGCTGCTACATACATTATGCGCTTGTTGGGAGGTTTGCGATATGACATCATTCCGCTAGCCTTCCTGAAGCCCTACGAAGCTGCTAATACGGTCGATTCCCGTAAGGCTCTCGCATGCATGTGATATCTGCGTACAGCGCGTGAAGATATCCGGACGCGATCAAACTTTTGTTTGTTTTGCAGGTCTAATCTCCATTGAGAAATGCCGTGAGGCCTTGATGCAGCAAGTAGTTTTACACGCGCATCGATCCTCTTACGAAACCTCGGTGCGCAGTGGCACGCTAAACGATGTATCTGACCCCTTCCGTCCTTTGATCCTGCCATGAAGGTTTAGCCTCATCGACGCAGGAGCGGAAAAGAGATGTCCACGCAGCGCCTATGGGGCGGAAACCGGGGCCGACCTGCCGAACCTCGTTGTGTGCAAATCCGGACGATCGGCCCCGGGGTAGGACGTCGTCTACCTTGCGGTGCCACAACGTCGGTAAGCCTGCAGGGCGTACGGGGCGCATCATTAACACGCAGCAAGCTCCGAGAGATCGAGAGGAAGCTTTGTTTCGTCGCTGTCCATCACCGAAATGCACTGACGGGCTTCAGCTGACCCCACATTCAGGAACGGGAGGACGATCCTCTGGCGGGACGATCAAGGAAAGATTGAGCCTGCGACGAGCTGAGGATAGCTAAGCGAGAGGCGAGCGTGCTTGATCAGTCTCGTGCTGACCACAGTGAGAGCAGCCGAAGGTGCGTTCACACTGCCAAGCAAGGTTTATTGCAGACGGACGCGTCGCGCAGCGGCCTGTACATACACGAGCGCGGAAGCGAGACGAGTGTTGCCTCGTCCTGGAGAGCCGTCGAGGATCGTAGCAGGAACGGGAGCGTAAACGGAAGAAGCAGACAGGAGCGTGTGCCACCAAGGATGGTTGTGGCCACAGCGGCTGTGCGCATGCCGGGCGACGGGGATGGGTATGGAAGTGTTCAGCCGCCGGTCATTAGTACCCCAGATCAGACGATGTCTCGCCACCGCTTAACGTTACGGAAGTAGTAGGAAGCTCTGCCAGAGTGGTGCAGAGTGCCTGGCAGACGCAAGCGTCGAGTATGCGAGAGGACACAAACGACGAGAAGGCAGAGAAGTTCGCGGCTGGGGAGGGCGGGGGCGGGGGCGGGGGCGGGGGCGGGGGAGCGGGAAGCGGGGAATCAGGGCGAGGGCTTAGCCGGCGGGGAGAGACGCCTGCCGTGATCGGTTACAGCTCCCAACGCGATCAGCCTGCGCGCCGCGACATCCGGAATCGGCAGCGAGTGTCGTTCGCCAGAGTGGAGTTTCACGGCGCCTTCTGATGCTCGCCCGTACCCAGAAATTTATATAAACGCGGACCCCACTCCTCCTTCCCCTTCCTTCCCTCTCCTCCTGCCGTCGTCCTTTGTTCTCGGACGCGCTCAGTCGAGACCGGATCCCCTTCTCCTCCTCCTCCCCGCCGACGCTAACGACTATCCTCGACACGCCCGCCACCATGTCTATTGAGAACGAGAAAGCTGACGACAAGCGCGTCGAGTCCGTCTCCGACGTCGCTTACGACAAGGAGGTTAAGCATATCGACAACACCACGGCGAACGTCAAGCTCGCCAACCCCCTCACCGGCATTCCCCATGACCAACTTATGGAGGACGGGGCGACATTCGCCAAAACTCACGGCCTTGGTCACCTCGAGGAAGAGTTCAGGAAGGGTGCCCTCGTCGCCCAGGACCCCACCGTCTTCGAGTCTCTTCCCCTGCTCACCGAAGAAGACAAGGCGGTCCTTCGTCGCGAGCTCACCCACCGATGGGCGCAGCCTGTCCAGCTCTACTATCTGGTCATCCTATGCTCGCTTTCCGCTGCCGTTCAGGGTGTAAGTCTTGCGCAACAAAGTCTATCCACCCCCATCAACGGACTAACCGCTTTCGGCAGATGGACGAGTCCGTTATCAACGGCGCGAACCTGTTTTTCCCAGACCAACTGGGCATTCCCCAGAACGTCAGCAAAAATCAGTGGCTGCTCGGTCTCGTGAATGGCGCTCCCTACGTACGCTACCTTCTTTGCCCCGTCTTATCACACCGCATGTTTCTGACATGCACGTGCCATTTAGCTTTGCTGCGGTCTCGTTGGGTGTTGGCTCTCGACCCCGATGAACAAGTACTTTGGACGTCGGGGAACCATCTTTATCTCCGCGTTCATATCGTTCATCACCTGCATCTGGCAAGGCCTCACTAACACGTGGTGGCACCTGTTCATCGCTCGATTCATCCTCGGTTTCGGCATTGGTCCTAAGTCTGCGACTGTCCCCGTCTATGCCGCTGAGTGTTCTCCGCCCGCCATCCGCGGAGCTCTCGTCATGATGTGGTACGTAGGATTTTTTCCGCGGTTCAAGGGGACGTCGCCTTATGACACCGCGTTAACAGGCAAATGTGGACGGCCTTTGGTATCATGATTGGCACGGTTATGAGCTTGGCGTTCTACCACGTCCCCGACCCGCACAACATCACTGGCCTGAACTGGCGTTTGATGCTCGGTAGTGTCAGTACAGTTCTCCAGCATGCCATTTTTCACCATGTCCTGATCCACTACCTTCCAGGCCGGTGTTCCCGCCTTGATCATCATGACCCAGGTCTTCCTCTGCCCCGAGTCTCCCCGTTGGCTCATCAAGCAGGGTCGGTACGATAAGGCGTATGAGTCCCTTCGTCGCCTGCGCAAGTCCTCGATTCAGGCCGCCCGTGACCTGTACTACATCCACGTCCTGCTCGAAGCCGAGGCCGAGATCCAGACCGGACGGAACCTCTTCATTGAGCTGTTCACCGTCCCCCGCAACCGCCGCGCCACTCTCGCCTCGACCATCGTCATGTTCATGCAGCAGTTCTGCGGTGTCAACGTCATCGCGTACTACTCTTCGAACATCTTCTCGCAGGCGAAGTTCACGAACATCCAGGCCCTCCTCGCGTCGTGGGGGTTCGGCATGCTCAACTGGGTCTTCGCGCTCCCCGCGGTGTACACCATCGACACCTTCGGTCGTCGCAACCTGCTCCTGACCACCTTCCCGCTCATGTCCGTCTTCCTGCTCATGACCGGCTTCGCGTTCTTCATCCCCGAGGAGCACCGCGACGCGCGCATCGCCGTCGTCGCGCTCGGCATCTACCTCTTCACGATGGCGTACTCCCCCGGGGAGGGCCCCGTGCCGTTCACGTACTCCGCGGAGGCGTTCCCGCTGTACATCCGCGACACGGGCATGTCGTACGCGACGTCCGTGCTCTGGTTCTTCAACTTCATCGTCGCGATCACGTTCCCGCGGCTGCTGAGTGCCTTCACGCCGCAGGGCGCGTTCGGGTGGTACGCGGGGTGGAACGCGATCGGGTTCGTGCTCATCCTGCTGTTCCTGCCGGAGACGAAGGCGCTGTCGCTCGAGGAGCTCGACCAGGTGTTCTCCGTGCCGACGCACATCCACGCCGCGTACCAGCTCAAGGCGCTCCCGCACCACATCAAAAAGTATGTGTTCCGCATGAAGGTCAAGCCCCTGCCGCCGCTGTACGAGCACGAGGGCGCGATCGGGGAGAAGCACTACGCGCCTGCCGCGGGCGGGCACTGACCCGCCGTGTACTGTGTACGCGTGTGCTGATCCGCGCGTTGTTGTATTGCATGTGCACTGGTGGATGGTAGTGTGGGATAGCTGCCTGACACTGCGCTAATGTTAACGGTATATCCATGATCGTCATGTTGGTTCTTGTACTGCTGTGTATCATAGTAATGTCATTCTAACCTTTTCATCAACGCAATCCCGATGCGAGCGAATACATCCACAGGGTGCAAATCAGCATTACACGCATCCTGAACATCCTTAGCATCTCCTGCCTTGCCTATGATGAAGCCTATTGGTAGGCATAGAGCTCCATTGTATAAGGATTGTGTCGCGGTACAATCGGGCTTACAGTACCGCTGGTGGGGGACAGTAAAAGGCGCTGACGAGTTGGACATTGGCGTATGTGTGTTTAGACGCCGAAGAGTCGGTAGAGTTAGTTGGTCAGGCGATGTTTCGTCTATCTTGAACTTCGACTACGACCTCCTCTGATGCTTTCGAGTTGCATGCTACTTCTGTAGTATATCTGCGCTGCTGTGACCGGATCGACGACTCTCTATTTGTATGACTAGAACCTGCTCCTGCTTGCGTCATACGAGAAAACCACGGTCCTCCGGAGATACACGAACACGAGCTCGCGGGCTGTAAACCTTGAGGCAAGTACCACCCTGCTCCGTCGACAGGTTATCACGTCGTGCTGACCCTTAGCTCCTCGCTTGTTCCTGCCTGGTGTCGCCCCTGTACTCGGTGGGCTGCTGATCGCGCTCCTGTCGCCGTCACGATGCGCATGAAATCGCTAGTGAACCCTGTTCGCGCGAAGACTCTGCGCAGATACTACGAAACGCCATCGCCAGCCATGACACAGACGACTTCTCTCCAGTACGAGGCCCCCTGTGAGTGCACATCAATTCCAAATCTGCTCAAGAGACATAAGCTCACCCCGTCTCTTGTTCTCTCCGTCCGATCGCCTTTGGCTCGCCTCGATCTGCATCTCTGCAACATGCGCACCTCTCCCCTTCGCGCACCGTGACCCGCGATCTCCCTCACTCGGGTCCACATTCCCCCTCGCACCCACGCAGGGCCCGTATACGCCCTCGACTGGTGCAAATCCTCGGCCCCAGGCCAGCAGATGCGCCCGCGCTCCGCCTTCCGGCTCGGCATCGCCTCCCTCACGTCCGACTACCGCAACCGGATCGCGATCGTCGGCCTGCAGGACGAGCGCGTGCTCGTCGAGGACGACGACTACGGCGACTACCCGGACTTCGTGACGCTCGTCGAGGCGCAGCACGGGTATCCCGCGACGCGCCTGCAGTGGCAGCCGGGCACGGCGAACAGCTTCGCGTGGAGCCAGAAGGCGGCGAGCGCGGAGCTGCTCGCGACGACGGGCGACGCGCTGCGCGTGTGGGAGTACGCGAGCGACGGGCCCGCGGCGGGGAGTGCGTATGTGGGGCGGCAGTCTAGCGGAGGCGGGCATAGGTTGACGTTGAAGACGGCGTTGTCTGGGGTGAGTGATGTGTCTTTTTTTGCCTTGTGCTTTGCTGGTGCTCCGGATTGGAATCAGAGTGCTTGAAGGTAGTCTCCGCTATCTGGGTGGGAGACTCTGTTCGACCAGTTTGTGCTGGGGCATATACTGTTCCCATCGCGGCGTCTGGTCGTTCATGACTCTGCATAGTCGTGTTCCTGCGCATATGCCGTCTCTGCTGGTCAGTACGGAGGGAATAGGCAGCGGGCTAGCTTGTGATTCTGTTTTCAAAGGTGTTTTGTTGCCTCGCCGCTCGGATCGCTCGTTGTGCTCCCCGGTCAACTGAGAGGACGTTGGGGAGACTTCTATCACCTTGCCAGTATGAGATCTTGTAACGCGATCTTCCCCTCGATCCTCCAGACGTCGATCAATGTGACCCAGTGTTCTGACCATCATCTCATCGCAGCAAAGCAAAGTCCAGAACAACAACACCGGCGCACCCTTGACGAGCTTCTCATGGAACGAGAAGTCCCCAAGTCTTGTCGTCACGTCCTCTATCGACACAACCTGCACCGTTTGGAACATCGACACGTCCACGGCGATCACACAGCTCATCGCTCACGATCGCGAGGTGTACGATGTAGCCTGGCTTCCCGGCTCCACAGACATCTTCGTCTCCGTCGGTGCCGATGGCTCTCTACGCGCGTTCGACCTGCGAAGTCTCGAACACTCCACCATCCTCTACGAGACTCCGGCCCCGAAGAATGTCCCCCCTCCGTCTACATCGCCGTCCTCGACCGCACGTCCGCCGACTTCACCACTACTTAGGATAGCGTTCAACCCCGCCGACTCGAACTACATGTCGACCTTCCACATGGACGGCTCTGACATACAAATCTTGGATATGCGGAGTCCAGGACAGCCTGTAATGGAGCTTCGGGCTCACCGTGCGCAAATTAATGCTCTGGGGTGGAGTTCATCCGAGTCGCAGCTGCTCGGTACAGTCGGTGTGTAACCCCATCATCCACATCTCCGCCACCTCACTCACCCGCTGACCCCCCACACGCAGCCGACGACTGCCAGCTCCTCCTCTGGGACATCGCGCCGTACACACAGAGCACCGCCGCGTCGCCGCGCCACGCGTCCACGGGCCTCAGCTCTCCGCGCCCGGACGTGAAGAAGCGGGTGATCACCGACCCGGTGATGGCGTACACGGGCGCGAGCGAGATCGTGAACATGGCGTGGTCGCCGCAGATCGCGGGCATGTCCATGAACACGGGCCACTCGACCGCGCCCGGGGAGTGGATTGCGATCGCGATGGGCAAGTCTATCAAGGCGCTCAAGGTCTGACGAGAGGTCGTAGCGTCCTATTGGGACCAAGCGAGATCGTTGCTAGCATCATGGCACATCGAGTTCGGGTGGAGGGAGGGGCTGGGGAGGTGTCCTCTTCATCACAAGGGCGGCGCACAGAAGCTCCAGTGCGTCGTTGAATTTGTGCTGCTGGTCGTTATTGGAAAAGGTGGCGCATGGCGTGTTTCGCGCGAACCTGGACTCTGATTTGAGGATTCGGACGGACAGCGGCCGGCTGTACCGGATTGTAGAGGAATGCTTCACCTGACATACACACCTCCGGAGGGACCCTGGGCATTGTCCGCTGTCGGTCAGTGACACCCGGCCCGCGGAGTGGCGGGTGGTTCTACGAGAGGAAACGTTGTATTGGCTATCGGGTCACGTCCCCAAGCGCAGCGCACCCAGACTGCAATAGCGAATGACCATAAATTTTCGCTCCAGATTTATAACGTGCATGTGGAAGGAACCGGGACCGCGACAACTTATCGAAGCTCCCTTTCACTAGCCTCGTACAGAACGCGCCGCAAGCCGTGAGCGTGAAAGATTGCCCGTGGGCCCCCTAACTGAACGATACTTATCGGTTCTGGGCCTCGGTGGACGACACGATACACGAGGGGGTACCTATGTATGCCCTGGTAGAAGAATGCAAGTTTGTAACGGTGGCGGACTTGGCGGTGGCGAGGCATCCCTTATCGCTCCCGTTTCACGTCCACATGCCCGTCAGCGGCGTTCCACATCCTTACGAGATGGTAGACGGAAGGTCATAAGGCGGCTTGTTGACCTTGCAAAGCTGAAGAAGTTGACGTCGCCCCACCTGGTCTCGTGGCCACCAGGCCTGATGTCCGGCTGGGATAATGGGAGGGCTTCAGGTGCAGCTGGGGAGCTTCAAAAATATGGGGCGCCGCTGGACGTGCACTGCAAACGCTTGCTATCGTGGGACGATAAGTACCGAGTGTGATTGGAGTGCATGATAATGGTTAGGCGGTTGTTGGTTGGCTTGATACGAAACGTCGGGTGGGGAGAACTAGGCGTGCGTGACATCTGCATCACAAGCTGCACTGCAGATAGATGCCTTGGCAGAATACGACGATGGATGGCCACACGACCACTATGTACTTACATACGCACTTCGCGCGTCGCGTGTTGCGAAACACCGGGCGGTGCGTTGCGGGGAACGGGCGCGCGTCGTCGCCGGGCGGTTGGCCTCGCCGGCAATTTTTCCCTTGTCTGTGCCGAAAGCCAGTGGAGTTGCTTATCTCCACATAAATTGGCCGACGGGCGATAAGTACAAAATGTTCCAGGCACGACGGATACCGGAGCTGGAGATTGATGAGCCGCATGGTGCTTGCGGGCCACAGCGCCAGGCGCGAAGTCTCCAGAGCGCGAGTATATGATCCTCCTCCGGCAGACTGATCATGCGTGCCCCCGCCCCGCCGCCTCCGTCTCCGCCGCTACTCAGGCTCAGGCTCAGCCTGTATCTCCTCCTCTGCCCCAGGGCTCAGAAGCACAGGAACACGTCTCCTCACGAAGATGACCACGGAAATCCTTGCGGCCCCCCACCTTGCGGAGGAGCAGCGCCTCGCGCGCAAGCAGTCCCGCTCTAGCGGCAGCAACTCGATCGCGAAGGGCGACCCCGCCGCGGACCCGACCGACGTGAAGGTGACCGACCCCGAGAAGGCGACGTCGAAGGAGTCGCAGTACGTCGAGGAAGACGAAGAGGACGTCTCGGGCCTGACGAAGCTCTACCGCCGCTTCCGCCCGCTCGTCCTCGCACTCCTTGCGGCCGTCATCCTCGGGTGGTGGGTGAGCGCGACGGTGCTCAAGGCGACGCGGCATCGCTGGCAAGTTTTTTTTCTCCGTTCTCTGAACGCACCCGCCGTGGATCGCGCGCGCGCATCGTCGCACGCGCCAGTTTTTCGCGGCGGGCTCGATCGTCACGCATGACTGACGGTGGCTGTTACTGTTTTGCAGGATCGTTCAGACGTTCTGGGCTTGGTTTTTCATCATGTAAGTACTAGTACTTTGGTTCATATCTATGCTTCACTGCAGGGAAGACGAGGGCGAGGGCGATGAGGGTACGACAGTGGAGGGTCCCACTCGCATGGGGCCAGCGCGGGGAAGACTACCACGCGGTCGTGGAGAAGATGGCAGTCGCACATGATCATGCCGTGTGCTGCCTGGACCTGGCCGCGGCGACGGCGCTCATGGAGGCCATTAGACATACATCCAAGACTTGTCCAGAGCTCTTATGCAGACGATGACTGAATTCCGCATGCTGACCTCGTTTTGTTTCTCAGTGTCATCGCGTTCCGATTTATCCCCAACTCCGTTGTGACGCGCCCGGTGGAAGCCATTTGGGTACCATGCGTCCAGACGCCGTTCCTCAAGCTGCCAAGATACATCCGCCTTGCCATGGGCTGGCTCGCGCTCCTCGGCATCATCTTTGGGTCCGCATTCGGCTTCAAGCTGACCGGTGTTAGTGGCATTCCCTGTCCGGGACGTTGCTAAGTCGAGAATGTTGATGCACGCTTCCCCTGCGCAGAACACCGGCTACGGCGACCGTGCGATCTCCGTCCTCGGCCTCTTCGTCTTCCAGTTCTGCTTCTGGGCGACGTCCAAGCACCGCTCGCACATCCCATGGTGTGTCCTTGCCGCTACGTGCGGGCCTTCTGCAAGTTTGCTGAAAGACGATGTGCAGGCCGACCGTCATCGTCGGGCTCACCCTCCAGCAAGCCATTGCGATGTTCGTGCTCAAGTCCGGCGCGGGCTTCAGCATCTTCAAGTGGATCGCGTTCCTCGCCTCCGACTTCCTTGCGCAGGCTCTCGCTGGCGCGGCGTTCTTCTTTGACCAAGCCACTGTGGACAAACATTGGTTCTTCGTTAACACGGTATGTTGCACTATTCCTTACGTCTTCAGACGCTAAGCATGCCATGGCTTGCAGCTCTCGTCCATCATCTTCTTCATCGCCTTCGTGCAGATGATGTACTACCTTGGCGTCATGCAGTGGTTAATCGAAGGCTTGTACGTGTCATATCGTGCCCTAGCGAAGCTCTTTTGATTTTGACGGCCGCATCGTAGCGCCTGGTTCTTCTTCAAGATCATGGACATCTCCGGTGCGGAGGCTGTCGTCGCCGCAGCGTCGCCGTTCATCGGCCAGGGCGAGTCTGCATGTCTCGTCAAGCCTTACGTCGACTACATGACTGAGTCCGAGCTTCACCTCACCATGACCTCTGGTGCGTACTTCTCGGGATCTATGTCTGTCCGACGTCCTCTGACTCGTGCACAGGCTTCTCTACCATCGCCGGCTCCGTACTAAGCGCATATATTGGCCTTGGTGTGCCCCCAGAGAACTTGGTCACCGCCTCCGTCATGTCCATCCCGGCTTCCATTGCGATTTCGAAGATGCGTCTCCCAGAGCTCGACGAGCCGGTCACTCGTGGCCGCGTCACTGTTGACCGTGGTAATCAGAACGACAAGGATAGGCCCGCAAACGCGCTCCACGCCTTCAGCAAGGGCGCCGTGTTCGGTCTCATCGTCGCCGGCCAGATCCTGTGCGTCTGCTCCCTTTCCGTACAGTTCGCAGCGCGCACATACTGACATACATCCGACCCCGCTTCGCAGGACCAACGTGCTCACCGTCGTCTCCCTCGTCGCGATGCTCAACGGCCTCCTCACCTGGATCGGCAAGGGCTTCGGCATCCACGCGCTCACGCTCCAGCTCATCCTCCGCTACGTCTTCTACCCCGTCACGTTCTTCATGGGCGTCCCGCGCGGCGAGATCCTGCGCGTGTCCGAGCTGCTCGCGACGAAGCTCGTCGAGAACGAGTTCGTCGCGTACCTCTCGCTGCAGGAGATCACCAAGTCCGACAGCCCGCTCAGCCCGCGCGCGTTCACGATCGCGTCGTACGCGCTCTGCGGGTTCGCGAACCTCGGCTCGCTCGGCATCCAGGTGGGCGTGCTCGGCGCGCTCGCGCCCAGCAGGGCGAGGATCATCTCGCGCATCGCGCTGTCGGCGATGATCTGCGGGTTCATCTCGACGATGCAGGCTGCTGGCATCGCTGGCATGCTTGTTTAAACGTCGGGCGACTCTCCTCCGTCGGCCTGTGGGGATGTGTACGATGTAGGAGGGATGAATGATGGGCGTCGAGGCTGGATATGGGATCGCGCTGTAGGGCTATATATGTTGTTATACCTCATTAGTATCATCTACCAGCCCTCGGAGGGGTTGGTACCGTACACGACCTGTAACTGCAAAATCTCCGTAGCACGTCCGAATGCTAATGCCTGCTTTTCTACACGAGGGGTGGAGCATCCGAGGGCTCGTCTCGACCAAATTGCGAGGCGCGTCTGGTCCGGAGAAGTCAGTGACATCACAGCCCCGAACGAATAAGGGCGTTCCCAGCGAAGTAGCCCCAGCGTTTCTCCAGGCGGCCTCCGTGTTGCACAAAGACGGAGGACTTCCGATTGTCCAGGCGACCATGTAAGTCAGAAGCTCTCATGGCTGCAAGCAGTTGCATACAACACGATCAGAAGGCTCAAGAACACTGCCTGTTGCGACCACTTATAGTACGATACAAGAGGGAGGGCAGTAGAGAAAACATGACATGTGATCGGATGACCACGAGTTCGCCGTAAGTTCATCGTAAGTAAGTAGTCAAGCATTGCCTTTGCGAGAGCGTCGCTTTGTCTGGTTCTGCTTGGGGGTGAGACCTCGAGGTTTGGATGGCTGACCTCGAGATTTGGACGGCGGACCTCGAAGTTTGGCAGGCGGAACTCGAGGTTTGGATGGCGGCCCGGAACCTCGAGTTTTGGATGGCAAACCTCGAGTTTTGGATGGCTCCAATATATGACGCAGTAGACATTCCAGGAGGCTTCCTTTCGGAACATCGTTACGAGGATATGTTCGGCCCGTCTCCAACGTATACTTGCTGAGCGCCACCTCGTCCTTAAATGTCCGCACGGGCTCTTCTGGGTTTGGGCGATGGATGAAGTCGACGAGGTTGACGTGCAATGAGTTCAGAATCTGTGTCACAAACAAAAGACTTCGTGAACCTGAATGAACACAAGCCCGCCAGGGTGGAGCTCACCTCTCGGCATTTGCCAATAGTACTCGGGATTGGAGAGACTCTGAGTGCGCTGCACAGGTTCTGCCACGACCTCAAGTCACCAGCATCCTTCCCATAAACCAGACCGAACTGTTCGATCATGGCCTTCCCCAACTCCCTTCTCTCCCGCTTGAACCCGTCACCTTGCCAGTTTTTCTTCCTCGCAAGCCGTCGAAACTCTTGAATGAAACATTTTCCTGGCTGATAATCGAAGCACGGGTGCAAAGCGAAGTAGTCATGGATGTGGTTCACTTTTGTTCCTTTTTTCTGTTGAATAGTGTTCTTCTCATCACATATTCCTGACCTCAGTGGGAGCTTAACATACCGGTGCCTTGGTGCTCAATGCTGGTCCGACCATATTGCCTGTGGTACGCAGAGTACGCCAGCTTAGAACCGTGCCTCGGCAACAATTATGCAGCTGGAATGGACGAAAGGTGACAGAGCCCAAGCTCAGGTGAGGCATGAACGGTGGGGAGGATGGACCTGAGACGCACTCGTCGCGGAGAACTGAGAATTGGGCCCTCGTGTACAACCCTTCCCTCCTTATCAGTGTGGGATCATGCCTTGCGGTTCACATGCGATTTGGACGTGACTGACGTTACGGGCAGAGGCGTGCCTGCGTGCTGCGGTAGTTGGTTCTTGAAGCTTTAGACCCGGTAGCGCCGTGTCCTGCACGGTCACGTGGATACCGGAACAGGAGAGATGTTTTGGACAATGATTATTGTCCAGGGTCTATGACAGCGTAACTCGTGCCACCCCCTCGCCGCTTTACATCTGCTTTGTCTCTAGTAGTATATAGGTTAAGGGCTCGCAGCCCAGGATCCTCGTCCCCTCGCCCTTCGGGAGCTCGCGCTCCTCGAGCTTTCGTTTTTGCACCCGCCCTTCCGCTGCCCCATTTTTGGTTTCGCTTAGCTACGTCTCATGTATCAGGTACATTCGCCTTCCGCCGGCTTGAGCTCGGCCCACCGGTCGCGCGAGAGAGCGGTGGCGACACGGACTCGGTGGTCCCGCGCAGCTTCCGTAGCGCGCGCCCAATACCATCGTTTTCCGTCCTGCCCGAGTTGAGCGTGCATAGACGCGTCTACTTGCATGCAAAGAATTACGCTGAGAGGACCGTGATTCGTGGGCCGGCGGAGGGGTGTACGTTTGCGGCAGGGTTGGAAGGGCATGAATTTAGATCTGGGAATATTTTGTAATAGGTCACACACCAGCTACGTGTACCGCTGCGAACTTTGACTAGGAAAGCGATGTATAGTCCCGGTAAAATTGTCCCAAAACTCCTCGTCCTCCTTGGACGTTTTCCCAGCGATGAAGCCTCTATACCGTCGCCACAATGGTGGGATGTCGTCGGTGTGCCATATCTCATGCATCTGGCGCATAATGATCGATTCCAAGATGGGTGGGTAGAAACCTGCGTTAGCCCAATCCATGACCCACAAGGTGCCTCTTCGATCGAGTACTAAATTGCTCATGTTGAGGTCACCGTGTGTGAAGACTGGAGTCCAGGGAAAGCTTGGGCGAGGTGGCTCCGGCGGAACTGTCCCGGATCCAATAGCCATGCGTGCTATAGCCTTCCAGCCCTCGAAGGCCACATATTCGCAGAATCTGCGGAAGCGTCGTGCATTGCGGAAGGGTCCGTATTCGTACTCCTCAAAGAGAATGCCGCTGACAAGCCGGTCTCCCAACGCGCCAGGCGTCGAGTAGGTCAACGACCGTAGCTGTTTCACGTAGAGACGCAGCGTACATGCAACACGAAATTGCATGAAGCGACCCAACCTGTCCCAGCACTCGTACAGCATCTCGCCGTCTATGAAATCCATAACGAGCATTGAAAGATCTGGACAAAGATCGCGCGGAATTGGAATGGTTGTGTTCTGCCGCACGAACTTCATGCTTTCGCGCTCGGACGGTGAGGGGTGTTTGACGATAAGGGATGGGGTTATACGGTTTACCGTGACGTGTGCGGAGGGATCTTCTGCCCGAAGACGACTCTTCAGCTCCTCACCCCAGGTGTTGTCGAGCACGTTGTGCATGAGCGACATGACATCCGAGTCTGTGGTCACGGCCGCTAACTCTGCAGAGACCTGGTGACACTTTGAGCACTGTCGAGTTCTAGAGAGAGGCTCGCAACTCACATCCGGTAGCTGAGTTGGTGGTGGTAGAGCGAAGCAGGACGCGATACAATCCAATACAAAGGACCAGAGTTTCTGCAGGGAGACTCTAATATCTCGCTGATGAACGGAAGCTGACTCTGAAGCGATGCGCCCTGGCAATAAGCGTATAAGAGAGGTACCTCAAATCGACAGAACATGGCGCACCGATATATGCTAAAATGTCATCCACACCTTCTCCAGTAGCCAGGCTGGCAGAGAGACAGTCGACATCCCACTTGTAAGACAAGTAGGGATGGCTACCGAGATATCCCAGATGACGGTTTGAGTGGTCACCCGGAACCAAATCCGTCTTCGTGTGCAAGATGCAAATCGACTGAGCGACTCTCCGCGCTGCTGCAACAGTGTCTTCTTCAATATCCGATGATGGTTGTCGAGCATCCACTAGTATGAATGCCACTGTAGCGTCAACCTGTCTTGTCGAAAGTTCAGCGGCAAACGACAATCGTCTTCCGGACCATGGACAACGGTAGACGCGGTGGTTCTGCATAATGATACTGTGTTCAGTCGAGTCACTGGAAAAAGACGGCAATCCTACCAGCAAAGATATCAGGGTTTTCTTCCCTGTCGAAGGGCCCCCTACTCGAACAGATCAGACCATTGGTTGGAAACGCTGTGACAAATCGGATACTACCGTAGACAGTGATGGGAACCTTATGTGGCGGGGTGACATCGAACATAATCCCGTAGATAGTGCAAGCGATATGTTGGATACAAAGATACAAAAAAGACGTAGAGGGCTTCGACGCAATTCGAGGGTTGCGGAAGAGTATCGGTATGAGAAGGGAGAGTAGCTATTCAAGTTAGATTTCAAGTTGTGTTTCGCCACACAGTATGGGCGGCGCTTGTACTTATCGCCATTGGTGATTATTATCACGTGCGTCCGCAAGACATTTCACGCACGCTTTCCACATACGGTCCAAATCGTTTGCTCGAACCACCGTCGCCTGAACCTAAGTTGAAGATGAATGACGGTATGACTCTTGGCTGAAGGTTGACTCACACTAATTCAGCGGCTTCTACCTAGTCCACAGCAACCGGGAACCCACGCCTGAGTCTACTCTGAATGACGAGACAGTCGTTGCTTTCCGGGAAGCTCTCCGCACATGCAAACACATCGTCGTTGTAGCAGGAGCAGGTTTATCTGCAGCGTCAGGTAGGAGAATTGTCACCTCTGCTGTTTGTCTCATGTTAATATGAACTCGTACCATTCCAAAGATCCCGACTTTCCGTGATGGAGGAGGCATGTGGCGATCGTTGGACGCCACTGCGCTAGCCACTCCGGAAGCATTTCAAGAAAATCCGTCTCTGGTTTGGCAATTCTATCACTATCGCAGGACGAGGTGAGTGGCTTATACTGCAACACTCGAGGCTCCCCCTGATTCCGCTCGTCAATGCCAGCGCGCTGCAGGCTAAGCCTAACGCCGCCCATGAGATACTCGCTAAGTTTTCTGTCCCGCAATACTTGCGGAAAGTCGCTCCAGCAGCCAAATTTTTTCACCTCGTCACACAGAACGTCGATGGCCTGTCCGTTCATGCTCTGCAGTCCCTTACTAGTCGCTTAGCGCCTGATACATTCGAGACTGCGATTACGGTAGATCGACGCCGGCCTCCCCTTGTCTTCCCCAATTCCTTATTGGAGATGCACGGGCGGATATGTGACGTGCAATGCACCGGTTGTGACTATCGACAAGAGGACCTCTCCGATCCTCTCTGCCCCGCCCTTGGCGCAGCAGACGCGTCTTTCCAGGACTACCACGACGCAGGGTCCAAAGAGGTCAACATCCCTGAAGAGCAGCTTCCTCGCTGTCCCGCATGTGGCGCTCTTGCTCGACCTGGCGTAGTCTGGTTTGGCGAGAAGCCATACCATCTTGATGAGATAAACAGCATAGTCTACAAGGCCGATATGTGTCTGGTCATCGGCACTTCGTCAACGGTATGTACTTCTTCCTTGATCGCGGTCTTTCTAGTCAATGGTGCTCATCATGTGTTACTTGACAGGTAAGGCCTGCCTCCACATACGCCTTCCGCGTCCAAAGGCACGGAGGCAAGGTGGCAGTATTCAATCTTGATCCAAGCGAGAAGGATGAGAGAGCAGACTAATTAATCCGACAAAATGACGTGCGTGGAAGACGAAGGATGGCCTGCTGTACCTCGTAGGCTAATATGGTCGGCGTATTTGATGTAGCACGCCGCCGTCAGAATTCACTCCTATCACTAGGTATACATGAATCGCATGGAATCCCGAGTTCGTAATGTGGCGTGAATTGTAGTGTCGAGTTGAGAGCCGTAATACCTGAATGTCCGGTACGAGTTGAATGTGTACTGGCTGCTTCCACTGCCATCTGTCAGTCTGGAAGGAATCCGGTGTGCAGTATACCCTCTGCGGGAGCTTGGAGTCCTTCGTATACCATACGGGCAGCTGCTGCATGACTCGCTAGAGAGAAGTGTAAAAAATACATCGAAGTCGTGAAATGTCGCGTTGTCTCAAGTAAGATCTATCAGCCCTAAACATAGAGGCGGCGGCGACGCAGACCGTCCCGTCACCTCCTGCACTGTTCGTCTAGGAGCGGGCATAGTGACTAGAACCGCAACGCGCGTTGTCGCAGAGGTATCCCTGAACGGCCGGGGGCTCGCGCAGGAGCCGCTAGGTGATGGCTTATGACCCCGCTGAAAGACTTGCCGCCTGCTGGAACTGCGCCGGACAGACGAAGGGGAAGCGGGATGCATTGAATCATGTCCGGTGTCGGTCCCAAGGCTGGCATGAGAATACGTCTGGACAGAGACTGGCTGTTCCGACCCCCATTCAAGATGTCAAGAGCCAATCACGATGCAATTGGACACGGGACGAACCATAATCCTGCCCCATGTTCTCGAGGACTCGGCTCCATGCGGATCCTGGGCAGCAGTTCTTCCGATACCATGATCCAGTTGCGCCTCCCACATCTTTGGCTCTACAATTTGGCGGTACACGGGAGTCACACTGTCCCGATTACGAATGCGCACCCAACCAACGCCCACAATCACGGATACGGCGATGAGTACGAGGACAACGGTGAGGATCATGTAGGCGTGCGAGAGGGTAGGGTTATTAGCGGATTGTGTCGCGTCCGCTGAGCGTGCGGCAGGGGTAGCACTTGTCCTCAGGCTTCCGTATAGAGACCGGGGTGAGGAATATATACGAGAGTCTGACTAGAGTGATGCCGTGTTAGCACTCCAGGAAAAAGCAGAAAGGAGCGTGACACGTGTACTGACCCCGACCTTCACCATCCGCATGAGGACTTGCGATACACGGATGTCTGCGCGTGCGATGGGGAGGACAGTCATAGGCATAGGATAGTATGGAGCCTACAGCGCGCCACCGCAACGCACACCTTCTCGTTATATAACCCGTGGGCCTACATCCAGTACCCTATCAAGCGGCCGATAGTCAGTCGGGACGTGCCTATGCATGAGTCAAGGGCGTCTTGGATCGCTGTCACCGGTGCGGTGCCAGCTAAGCCAGTAGTAGACGCCCTCGAGTCGATCACTTGCGTAGGTTTCGGAGGTCCTCGCTGGGTTCAAATCTAAGAATTGCAGCGGAATAGCGAGCGCCATGAAGGCCAGGCTCATCCCCGAGCGCGAAATCAGGTTGATAACACCGCGACAGCCGGGTGCGCTGTCGCACTGTGATTCGCCAGTGTCCGATGTCGAGTCGCCAAGAGTCGCACACGCAATGAAGACGTGTGGCGGTGAGTCATCTTGAGGCGCTAGGCTGTCCCCTCTCGATCATGCTGGCGTCCCGACCTAAACGCAGTAATGGACAAAGTGCTGTAAAGTCGGCGGCGAATGGATGGAAGGCCTCACAAAGACACCACTATACCAAGGGAGCAAGCCTCAGGTGAGGCGGTGCTGGGAAGTCTATCACGACGCGGATCAGGTACATTTCCTGGCCTTGCGGATCCTGCGGATCCCTTCGGACGTACATGACCGACTAGTCACATTACTGCAACATGACGTCAGGCGTGAGGGCACAAATATGGCCAATCCAACGAGTCAGTCATGAGGCGTAGCAATCAAAGAGAAAGAAAGTCTCACTGTCATAGATTGAGGAAGCCGTATAATTTCCAAAACACGAGCGTATAGACGAAGGTACAGACACATTCTGAGGGCAGCTGCACGGCAATCCGGAAACATGAACAGGTCGGCGAGAACCCAGGCAGAAGATGGACAGCATGCGCACCAAAGCAAATCACAGCAACGAGTAGCAATGATGGAACAAGCGGTACCGATCGACCCGACACTCCGCCTCCTACAACCTAGAACCCCTGATGAGCAAACACAGACGGGAAGTGCAGCATAGGATCGCGCATCGCCTGCAGGAACTCAGGCGTGAAGTGCTGTGTGGTGAATGTGAACTCTTGCGATGGCAGTCCAGCAGCCCCAGTCTGTGGCATCACCCCGGAACCAGCAACCCCACCTGGATGTTGTTCAACTTGCCCTACGGGAGCCGCTGGGGTTGTGATTTCGGCCTGGCTGTCGAGCACAGGCCACCACGAGTCGTACCCAGGAATGTATCCGGTGGCGTATGTATGGTTGTCGCGTACGCCCATCTGGATTGCGTGCGCAGTTTGTGCAGAGGGGTGAACACCGCCTGTCCCCACTTGGTAGGAGGAGACTAGCGGCACACTGCCGGGCGTGGAGACGAAAGTCCATGCCCGTGGTGGTGGTGGTGGTGGTGGCGGCGGCCACGACACTTCTCCGAAGGCAATCTGCGCGGGACGTTTCTGTCGCACCGAGTTTTGCGATACTTGAGTTAGACTCTGATCCTGGGCATCTGGTGAAGCCGAACTTGTTGTGTTGCCTGTGCTGAACGTCTGATCGATGTGGACTTTGGCGTTTTGAAGCAGCTCCCGCACGCGATACGCAACTGTCCATGTCCGCTGTTCCAAAGCATACATTGATGAGCGTACACTAACTCTGAGGTAGCTGTGATTGTACGGACCTCCAATCCCTTCAGCGCAGCAATGCACTTCTGCAAGGCAACACTCGCTTGCGTGTCCATAGGCTTGAACCTCACTACTAAATCGATCAGGAACCCGAACGACAATATTGTACGAAGTACGTACACGTCACAATGCAAAGTACCCTGAATGAGGTTGTGAGTAACACACGGTACCTCCGCAGAATTGAAGACATACCCAGCCGCTTGTAAGCAATTGGACAGGAAGGGCGGACCCCATCTCATGTCGTATTTCTCTTGATACAACATGCCTAAGATTTACTATGAGCCTCGCGCGCAGAAGCAACTAGTGAATGCACGAACCAAAGGATCCTATTTGACTCGCAGCACTTTGACAAAGGTCAAATGATTCCCAAGCGATTGGATCGGGATTGAGGGAAGGCGATCCGGCCTTCGCTAAGCTAGTCGGAACATTTATTGTGTCAGTCAGGCAACTTAGTCACATTCATTCATTCACAAACATACTCTGAGCCGTTAGGAATGCTTTGGAGAACCGAGTCAGGACGAGATCAGATACTAGAAGAGCGGAGCACCCACAATGGTCGATGCAACAATAGCATAGTCGCCCAATACTGTATGTGCAACGCTAGCACATGCGGGGGAGGACACGGTCGGCTGCTCTTGGTGCTATAGTTCAAGTGATCGGGGAGTTCCAGCGACCATTGGGACAAGCGTTGATGAAGCTGCTCTCGTACAGCACGACTGGGCAGAATGTTCTCGCGAGACACGCGGTAGATCTTTGCCAGAACTTCGCCCGTTATGATGTCTAACAGAAGTGTCAGAAATGAGCCTAACTATACCCAATCAAGATGTTGAGGTATGGCGTACATAGAGACGATATGTAACGGAAATAGCTTGTGTACATGGCGGGGATTGGCGAGAGGCGACCGTAGAGAGGGTCCAAAGAACATGGTTGCCATGTCCGCTTAAGATCATCCTGTGGTACACCCATTGTAAGCAGCCGCGCGAGATCCGGCGGAATAGATGACACGCGTACCTGTGGGATGTCCAGTAGCGGCGTCGAGAAGTCGCTCTCATGAATAGCGATCGGCCGGCCTAAGAACAACGCCGAGAACCTAGCACGTAGCAGAGATTAGATACCCGGAACCGACTTGACTCGTACGCAAATTCAGAACTCACTTGTCAGCAAGGCAGCATGCCCACCATATCCGTTTCCGAACGGACTTTTGCTTCTCGGTGAACAGCTCGCGGCCGTTGTGCATCCACTTGTCAGAATTGCGATTGAGACCGAGGTCGAGAGCCTGCTCCACTTGTCAGAATGGGTCCTTCTTCCGATTGCATCGTGAAAAACCTGCCATTCGGATGGCCATGCCTAGACGAAGCTCTGGTTAAACCCCACCAGTTCAAGGAAACGGACCACAGCGCTCACCAATGTGTAACCATCCTTCTTCGAGGCTCCCTAACAACAGTGAAGGTGAATGATCATAAGCATGCAGAGCATATCTGCATCGTACCAACACGTACCAGCACCAAACTCGCGCATTCCCAGCAGCACTAGTGCCTGGACAGTCGACGAACGACTCTCTTGATATATCGTATCCAGGATCATCCTCGCTTGCTTGGTGTACTCGGCAGCGGGGTCACTAACGGTGCCCGCCCGGGTGTCCTGAGGGTCAAAATGACTTGCCGCGTACGCGAAAATGGAGAGGAGCAGGAGCTTCGATAGTCTCTGCGGCCGTTCTGGTCGGACTTCGGCATCACTCCCGGACGGGCGCAGATCGTCCTCCGCGTCGGGGTAACTTCATCCCGGGCAGGAATGTTAGCGTGGAAATGAGCCTTTCCGTGCGACTCGCCGACTCACCCGTATGTTCTAACGGATAGCAGGCTCAGCGATCGTAGTCAATATGCTGGAGAGACTGAGCACGTACTGAGCCTTATACTGCGCCATGAAGGACTCTTCATCTAGGACGGGAATGCAGGGGTTGACGTGGGCGAAGAACACCTCGACGAGATGGTCTTGGACTTGTGGAGGTGGAAGATGTATGGAAGCTTCGACGGTTTGGGCGTGCGGCGTTGTAGTGCGGTCATTCGACCACCGGACGCCCGGCCAGACTTTGGCCATGGGGAAGCGCCTGTAGGAGTATGCTTAGAGTTGAGAGCGGGAGCCATAGAGAGCACGGACCAGATTCCCTTGGCATTGCGGCCATCGCTTCGCTCAGTCAGCGCAAGTAGCTGCAGTCCGGAAGAATTGCCGTGGTAGCGGACCTAGCGACAGAGTTCAGCGTTGCGGATTCGACGAATGTCAAAGCTTGCACCTCTCTGTTCTCGTCAATCGACAAGTTTCCAAAAGCGTCCGCGCAATCGGCCAAATCTTCAGTGTCAGCAGCTGCAAGAAGGATAGTGTGTCAGCTCGATGTCCAAAGCTCAACATATCGCGCAAATGCACCACTCTGTGATGGCGGCACAAATGACGGGGTTTGGACTGACGGCTGGCCATCGAGTCGTCTCTTATTTCTTGGGGGTTCTGGAGTATGCCTGTAGACCGAACTGTCGGGAGTGGGCGAAGCAGGCACCGGGCTGAATGATTCTGAGGCGGAGGAGCCGCGTGCAAGTCTGGTGGAAAGGCGGTCTTGCCACGCAAGCGTGGGACGAGTGGTCTGGATTTGAGGGTCTCCGTACGCTCTTCAGCGATGACGTCGAGGGAGAAGACGATTTTCTATGTATACCTGATGCAATTACGGCCTCGATGACGTTTTCCCGCGTTGCTCTAGACTGGCGACGAGAGCGATGGCTGAGCGCTTTTGGCTGCTCGGTGACGATCGACCGAAAGAAGTTGTCTTTGGACGTGTCGATCGACCGTTGTTCGCGCCCAGTCTTCCCCTGTTCGAAAGCAAACACACGCCAGTCAGGTACAGCGTACATGCGTAATTCGAAGTCGAATGCGCACAAACGGGCCAGCATCCACGGTGTCCAGGATGTGCGCTGCGAGATCATCTTGGCTAAGCTCGTCAACAATGGACTGCGCGCGCGGATCTGTGGACGACATGATCGCAGCCAACACACTCTCCACCTGGTGCAAACGATGCTCCATAGCCTGGATGTACCCTTTGGGAGGGCCTCTCCGAAAGCTCGGGGCTGGGACGAAAGTGTTAGATAGACTCCTAGGCAACAAAGGTAAAGCTATCGTACCTGTATACGTGCATTCTGCAGCCCCTCGGACTATATGAGATCTCTCCATATGCACACAAGTCACTGGAAAACTCGCCTGTCTCAAGTGCCGCGCACGCCTTGCACGGCTCGCCCTCGTTCGGCGACGGCTCGCATTTACTCTTCGACTTTCTGCACCTGTCGCATGCTGTAGGACCGGAAACAATGAATAACGAGCACTGGATGTTTAACAGGGTAGAGAACGCTTCCTACCTTTCGCGATTCTCTGCGTCTTCCCCTGTCCCGAAGGCCCCGCTCCGGCCGTCTCGTCCTCAGATGCATTGTTCGGATCCCGCGGCGGGTTCGATGAGGCCTTTCTGGTCGGCATTTCGTCGTCGGTGCCCTATCGCTCAAGGAGTCTTTTACCAGATTTTCCCAATTGCGCAGACGGCGTGCCGACAAGCAAGGGTTCGCGGGAAGGTATCGTGGTTAGCCGCGACAGGAATGGCGTTGTAGGTCCACGGCGGTCCAACGTGCAGGACTCCGTGAAGCTGACAGTACCTCCGACGTGATGGATGGGAGGAGAAGGGCTCGGGCTCTAGTTGACGCGGGGCGGCTCACTGCAGGTATTGCGTGTCCTACGCTGAGTCTCTTCTTGGTTGATATTCGTCTGTGGTCAGCGTGCGGCTCGCAAGGCAGAGGGTTGCAGATATGCGCGACGTCGTCTGTGTGGGAGAACGCGGTGCAGCAGAGCGAGTGGCGAGTTGAAACCGATTTGCTCGAACCCCCTCTCCCCCCTTGCGTCATAATAAGCCGCAAATTTGTCACTGAGCCTGGCCGATGAGATTCGAATCACACGGATGTCATCGACGTGGGCGTGGGGCACAACAATCCACCCGAGCGCACCGATTGGTGTTTGCTGAAGGACGCGTCCACCAGGTGTAAAGTTTGTGGAATCCGCAACGGCATCGTTTACGACGCGTGCACCACGTGAACTTCATCCCGGAGGATTGCAGCAGTCACGCAGCATCCGCGGTATCTCGCTGGATGCGAATGGGTCTCTTTGTTAATTGTAGAATATAGTAGGTAGTATAAGTGATGCACACAACATCGTCCGCCAAGGAGAGTGACAAGGACAGAGTAGAAAGGATGACATCCAATACACAAGAGAGAGATAACGGGAGAAGTGAAACCGATAAGCAATCGCTTCCGTGGTTCAGAAGTAGAGCCCCACCCAGCCCTGCGACTTGATGAGCATCCTATCGCCGCCGTCTCTGCTTCCAACGTACGGTAAGTCGCCGTCCTGCTTGAACGCATTCAGCAGGCCCGTTGCCGTGAACGACTTCGCGGTCAGGTCCACCGTCCCGTTGAACCCCGCCTTCTTGTACGTCAGGTACGTGCCCTTGCCGTTCATCGAAGTGTGGTGTGTGCTGTCGATCGGCCGATGCGGGAACCCAGCGTGGTTCACAAAGAACACGTCTGCGCGGCCTGCGCCGGTCGACGTGAGCAGCTTCACCGGCGCAGGGGGCTCCGAGCTCGAGGGCGCGGGGTGCACGCGGACGTTCATCGTCGCGTCGCCGCGCTGGGTGTTGAGCGTTGCATCGTTGACCACCGTCACGTCGCCGACGAGCCAGCCCTCCGACATCTGATACATGAACGTGTTCGCGTGGATGCCCTCGATCGGCAGGAACATATTCAGCTTGCTGAGCTTGTAAAACGTCACGAAGAGCGTGTTCAGGTTAAAGTTGGAGTCGGGGTCGAACTTGACCTGCGTCGTTGCATGTGTCTGGATGTGTAACGTCTTCACAGCGGGCGGGAGGAATACGGTCACGTCGAAGCGCGCGCACTGCGGGGTGACAGGAGCGGGCACGGCGAGTTGCAAGCGACTGCTCTTCGTGTTCTGTGCGACCTCCTCCGGCGTGGGGTAGTCGAGGACGACACCCTCGAAAAGATCCTCTGTGCTCCCCCTGAGAGTAATCTCGTACTTGACCTCCTGAAGATCCGCCTCGCCCTGCGCAACGACGATCGTCCCGACCGCACCGCCACGGAAGTCCATTGAGTGGTCGCCCTTGTTCTGGTTCACCCCGACAGGAATGGTGACGTCGAACTTGCCCCCCTTGTACAGCTTTGGTGCGTCCATACAGCCCAGAGAAGTGCTGAACTCGGGCATACCCTCTAGACCCGTCTCCTTGGGCTAACGGGACTTGAGTCAGACAAGTGCGACTGTACTTCGCAAGTGAACATGTTGTTCATACCTTGGCAGCCCAAATGACTAATCTGATCGCCTGCCATCCAAGGAAGAGCAAGCAAACAATGCCGAACGCCTTCCAGAACAGCCCGCATCTGCATCGATGAAAATGCAACGATGTCGCGAAGATGAGATGATATCCCGTAGTCCGGATGATGTCCGACATACCGCAAACCGCAGCAGACGCAACAGTCCGCCCTGTGCTGCCGCTTCGAACGGCCGCTGGGGAGAGTGGTGTCGAGGAGCGACGCGCCGTCTGGGGCGTCCTCGTCGAGGTTCGCTGTCCTCAGGGCCACGGGCCCATGACCGAGCCCCTCCTCCTCATTGGGGAGCGACGAGTCTGTTAGTCGTGGATCCTTGAGGTGAGCCCTAGACAAACAGTGTGGGAAGCGGACGGTACACACATTCGTCATAACTATCCTTTAGCTTCAGTGCTACCATGGTCGCCCCCACCATCGCCCCAAATTTGCCCCCAAATTTCACGGCCATCCTTCACGACGCGACGAGAAAGCGAAGTGCGAGAGACAGTGGGAGAAAGGAGTGTGGAAACGGGCAAGACGCATCTTGACTGTGCGTGGGGATCGGTTTTGTATGTGCGCCGAGGGCCCGCGCGTCTGTGTATTTGCGAGGAATGGATTGGATTACTGTAACTGGGCGGAGGCCGCGGCGTGTCATCGGCTCCGACTGCGTGAGTAGAGTCTTTCGCCAGCAGGTTTGAATCGGCGCCCCGCCCGTTCTTCACCAATGAGGAGGCCGGATCTCCAGTTCTATTCCGTCGGCGAAAGGAGTCTAGAGGCATAGTGGCATCAGCCAGGCACAGCACACTGCGGGGTGCCGCGGTTATCGTGCGACGAGGGCATAATCTGGACAAACTTCCGAAGACGCGGGGGCCAGATGTCAGTTTCTGCGCATGTCATAGCTACGAACATACGAGACGTAGCCTTAGAAAGGTTGAAGTCACGAACGCTCATGAAAGTGGGGGACAAGGTTGCAGCCTGTCAGGAGGATCTCCGGCCGAAAAGGTCTTGGTGCCTGGTGGCTGTGACTGCCCTGTCCCGAGTTGATCGCAACAAACGTGAGCATATCCCCAGGAGCCTATTAGCTCCTGTTCGGCGATAAGGGTCAATAAGCATGTACATACTCGTCATGACTTATAGACCGAATGGTCGACCCATAGATGTGTCCTGGGTTACCATGTCTTACCACGGCACAAGACAACGCAGTACACACTAAGACGTATCTATATCCGTATGATGTAGACGAGTGGACTTTCAGTACATTGTATGTCGAAAGGAGCGTATTAGCGATAATGAAAACAATAGTACGGGACTCCATACTGAGCGTTGCGCATACATAACATTAACAGGACAATCGAGCGAGTGTTAGTTCTAGCTAAAAGATGATGGCTGGTAGGCGTGACGACGAGCAGAGGGATCCATGAGGGGTGATAGAGGAACTGCCAAAGAGACAGGAGAATAGTACACAGAGCAGTAACATGCATCCACAGCAGCAATTAACGATCTGCAGAGCGAAAGGTCAGAGCCGGCCCACACGTCCAAGGGCACAAGAAGCACTTACGAGATAAAACTGAGAGTCGAACGCCACCACGCCATTGTCATGAAGCAGTCCCATTGCCATGTATATACCCATTCTGACCCAGCCCAACCTGCAGATACGCCAGCACGGAAGGTATTGAGCTGTTCTGTCGGCAAACCACCTCCAGGTCGTGTCCGCTCCACAAGCGCCCTTCTAGCCGCTGCGACGGGGAGCTGTCCAGCAAGCGAGGCTCGTCCTCATCGTCCAACTCTGATTCCAACCTGCCTGCCCCGTTCTGCCGGTAGAGTTGGCTGCGAGACTTGGAGCGGACGTGCGCGGCGGGTGCGAGGCGACGCGCAACGGGGCGCCCGAATGCGCTGTTAACGCTCCCGCTCCGACTCCGGCTGCCGTTGGTGTTCAGACGCGCCAAGGCTTGGTCGACGGCAGAAGGGTAAGGACCTGAGAAAGTCACAGTGGGATCTTCCAAGGTTATCAAAGTGTCCTGAAGAACTTTGAAAGCCAGGGCTTCAGCAGCGCGACTCGTCGAAGGAGAAGGGGGCGTGTTCGAAGCAATCTCGATCTGACGCTTGATTGAGACCGTCCACTGGTGCCGGACTAAGGAGTCATCCACGCTGAACATGTACCTCCGCTTGAGACCTGTATGGTTCAAGAAGGCCACCTGGAAGGTATTGCGCATGAACGACCGCTCGATGACGACAGGGCTGCTGAGCGGTAGTCCTGAGTATGCCAGAGCATTCGGGCCCGACCGCCACATGATGATGGTCTTTTTTCCCAGCGCAGTGCCCGTGACGCGGAAAGAGACCTCTGAGGACTTCGCAAAGGAAAGTACAGGCGGCTCAAAGACCAAGTCCTGTCCATAGAGCTGAATGCTGAGCTGAGGGTCGGGCTGTGGTATGCGCAAAATGACAGGTTCGGACTGGATGCGATAGGTGAGGCGAGGGGGGAGGGGACGCTTGATGTTGATGACGATGTGAGGCTGGCTTGCTATGCTGGACGGATGACGAGCTTGGTAGAGCTTTTCCTTCCGGATGGAGGCGTAAATCTTATCCAGTAGGTCGTCCGAGACAAGGCCGCGGGGGTCGAACCGCCTGAAAGCCTCAATGAAGTCACGCGTGATCACGTTCCGTTTGGGGTACCCAGTGATACCAGGCTCTGACGCGATGGCGCCGTGCATAACCTCGTTGAGCTGCACAATCGCACGTACAAGCCGGACGGCGAGGTCCTTGTCATAGGTGACTATCGCAGCGTTCGCCTCATACCACCTGCTCGCGAACGAATCGAGCAAGTATTCGAGAGGACTAGAGTGTCCTGCCGTCGTCCGCGACGGGACGTGGATGGCCTGGAGGAACACGCGGAGCGCCTTGTCAATGCGAAGCCCGGTAAGCCCGAAGCTGTCAGCGAAAGACTTCAGCGCGACCTTGGATGACCGCCGTGAGAGGTATTCCCCAAGGCGCGCCCGGTCCAAGTCCGTCGCACGGAAGAGGAGCTGGCCAAGCGCGACGTCATCTCTCATGCTCGGCTTCCCCAGCAGCATTGAGACGGCATGTTCGGGATCCTTCGCAAACTGGTCGACGAAGCTCAGGATTGCAGGATGCCGCATGGGATTGGAAGTTGCCGATGTCTTCGCGCGCGGGTCGTCCCGGTCTCCGCTGAATCTCAGCTCCCGAAGCTGGACGACGCTCTTCACGATGTACTTCCTGTCCAATGGGCTTGGCTTCGTCGCGTCCAAGAGTGCGTCAGTGTCCTGCAGGATAGGCTTGGCGATGATGAGGATATCATTGAAGAGGAAGAGGAAGCGATCCTTGACCGTGTTCGCGTTCGCGACCTGCAGGACTGGCGAAGACAAGATAAGCTTTCGCGGCGGATCGTCAATTGCAGAGGGCCAGAGCGAGCTCTTGGAACCGCGCCCGAGCACTTCGTCGAGCCGCTCCATGATGATCGCGCCAGCAGTTGGATCGTTGGGTACAGGATCAGGCGAATGGTGCGAAGACGACATCGTGGACGAAAACGACTCCGACGTGGACCGCGTGGGAAAGTCATCCAGCGAAGATTGAGGATCCGGCGTGGTAGAAGAAGGGGGGTCAGGTGGGGATGGGAACCCTAAGGAAGAGTAGTCTGACAGGAGGTATGCCGGCGATGGTGCTCCACTGGACAACAGGTTCATGTCCGCGTCTGTACGAGGCTGCGTATCTAAAGAGGTGTCCAAAGTGTGTGTCGTCTCCTTGGGCGTTCCGAGTCTCTGAGCACTCGTGACGTTCGTCGGCGTCCGCGACTTGTCGCTGTTCACATCATCCCAGCTTTGCGCGGTGAGCTCGCTTTCTTTCCGCTGCATGAGCAAGTCCGAAAGAGATGGTTTCTGACCAATGCGCGGGCGGGAGTCGATCTGAGGCGACAACGGCCCACTCGGTGCTGGAGGAGTGGACGGTTGGGACTTAAACTTGCTGAGCCACTTCCTGACGCCGTCCCTATTCATCGGTAGTTTGCCGGAACCGGAGTTGCTCGTCGTGGGAGAGATGACAGGTGGCGGAGGCGTGCTGAAGTAGTCCGTTGGCGATGTCGTAGACAGTGTCGGGCCAGTAGGCTGTGAGAATTTGGACCACAGACGGCTGTCGGACGCCTGATGGGACAACTTGCGTTCCCGGCCACCATCTGCGACTTTGGTAGTAGCACCCGAGGAACTCGCAGAGCTGGGAATGTGCTCGAGAGGAAAGGGAAACCCGTTCGCCGACGAAACCACATCAGGAGAAGAGGATGACGGCGTGATGCCTCGCGCGCGCCGTTGTTCCTCTAGCTGCTTGAGCGCCGGGAATGGGAATAGCTTCGAGTCCGCGTACTTGAGCAAGTCGGCAGAAGACGCCGGCGGGACGGGCGACACGCCTCCAGGGGGCGCGGACTGCGGAGCGAGGGAGAGAATAGACGCAGAGGCAGACGTTGACGCGGATAGCTCAATGGGCGGCTGCGCCTGCTGCATCGCGAAGACACCGCCCACAGACGGATCACGGTCGAGCTTGAGGCTCGCACCGCTCTCGCGACTGACACTGGAATCGGTATTGTACCTCCGTTCCCGCGTGCTGAGGCTATTTGTACGGGAACGGCGGCCACCATTGGATCCGGTGCGCGTGAACGTATTCTTGACCTTCTGCCAAGTCCCTTCGCCCTGACGCTTCTGCGCGTGCTCCGCTCTAGGTTCATCGTAGTCCGTATCCTCCGCCGCAGCGGAGGGCGAACGAGCAACCGACAACCGCATTGGGTATGTCTGGGGTGATGGTTGGGTACCGGCATGCTGCTGTTCGGCCGCCGCGGACAGAGCAGTAAGGGAAGCAGGTGAGGGAGGAATGTGAGCCGGAGTCGTTTCGGGAGACGTCTCGACATCGACTATCAGCGGTTTTGGAGCAGATGGCCGCTCTGGCTCAGGCGAGAACTCCTGAGAAGACCTCTGTCCGACGTTGTCTCCGAAGGATTCGTCCGCTTCCTCTTCTGGGCCGGGCTCGACAGCTTCCTCTTCCTCCTCGTTCTCTTCCTCGTCTTCGTCTTCGTCTTCGTCCTCATCCTCGTCCTCATCCTCATCGTCGACGAGCGGACGTTCAATCACTATGCATCTTCATGAGACGCGTATGAAGCGAATTGAAATGAGAGAACTCACGGGGATCTGCAACCCAACTGATCTCACTATCGCGCTCAAAGGCATTCGTCGCAGTCGCCAACCTACTCCTGCTCCGCTGCTCCTGCTGATAGGGCACCTCATCCTCGTCCGGGTAGACGGGTTCTCTGATAGGTGTCTGGAATGGACTCGCGGGGAAGAGGTCCTGTCGGAAGGTCGCGTTGTGTGACATGAACATCGGCACTGCCACTCCCGCAGAGTCAGTGGACGCATTTGACGGAGCATCAGACGTATGAGGGAGACGAGGGCCAGCAAGCGGGCGGTGGTTACGTGCAGGAGTCGTAGGCAGATTAGGTGGCCGAGTAGGAGAGATGCGATCTGGGAGGTCATCCTCGTCCTCGATGACGACCCCACGATGGCCCAACAGCGCTTCGTAGTTATATGGTAGATTTGGGCTGGGAAGTGGCCTAGGCGACGGTAGCTCCGCCTCGCCATTCGCTCGAGAAGCTGAGCGCGGGGGTTCTGGGGTATTGCGAAGGAACGGCAGGAGGGGCGATGGGGGCACGATGGGCGTATTGGGAGTCGTAGAAGGAGGCTCGCGCTCCTCTCGGTCGTCGACCACGGTCGATGCGCGTGAAGAGCTACGCCTATGAGACCGCCGTCTCCGTTTCTTCGCCGCTGTCGGAGGCGGGGGCGGCGCCTCCTCACCACCACTGGTTTGCTCCCCGTCTGTCTGGTTGTTGAGGCGATTGCCCAATCGATTGAGCAACATCCGTCGCGCGGCCATCCGCTCCCCACCTGCAACTGTGTTGTTCCTCGCCAGTTTAGCCGTTGACGTCGGCGAAGCTCCCGAAATGGAGGTGAAGTCAACAGGCTCTGCGCCTCTCGTGAGTTTGGACAAAGCCATGGCGCGCGCAGCTCCTGCGCTGTTGGACCGGAATAGCCCCGCGCCCACGCTCTTCTGGATGTCATCGAGGGAGGGCAGAGGCGTCGACGGCGTAGTCCCAGGGTAAAACAAAGGAGCGACGGGGGTGATTGGTGACCGTAGAAAGCGAGAGGCAGGGAAGCCAGCAAGATGAGAGGGTATAGGCGATATGAGAGGGGGGGACGGGGGCGGGTCTTCCCCAGGGCCTGAGGTATAGTACTCATCTGCTGAAGACTCGTTGGTATGGCTGGCGGAGCTGAAGGGCGGGGATGGCTTAGCGAAGCCCTTGCCCTTCATGTCCTTGGAACCTCTTGATCTTGTCCGGGACCTTGAGCGTCGTTTCCGGGCTGGCTTGACCGACTCTCCAGTGTTGGCAGGGTCGTTCTGTCCGCCCTCCCCTTCCTCGCCATCTGCCTCCTCGTTCCTGGGCTCCTCAGTCTCCAACGCACTCCCTGTAGCTTCAGCTTCAACCGTTGCTCCCGACTCGACATCCCTCCCACCAGGCTCCTCCCCGGCACCGTTAACCTGCGACACCCTCCCATTCCGACCCCTCTCGACCTCCTCCTGGTCCTCTCCCACTCCCCTCTCCTCTCCTTGTGAGCGCTCTCCTTCGCTGACGGCTTCGACGTGCATGGGGGGCCTGCGACCATTTTGCATGCGGGGTAATGAGGCGGCGCGCTTGAGCTTGGCGACGGCAGTGGCTCGCTGCTCAGCAGCAGTTGAGTGGTCCATGGTCCAGCCGGCTCAGGTGCAGCAGAATGGGGTTCGGAATGCACCTCGGAGTCTGTAAGAATGCTGTGTGAGGGCGTGCGTGGCAGCGGATGCCTGAGCCGGACCTTGAGTAAATTAGCTTGTCCAGCAGCAGCGCTGGCCCAGAAGCATTGTCAGACACGTTTCATAGCGCTCCGGATAGAATAAGACGTACCAAGCAAAACATAGAGATGATAGTGGTAGAAGTAGGGACGAGGAACCAAAACGGTAGAAGTTACCGAGGAGTAATCATCTGAGTTTGGTCTCTCGGTAGTCTCCCCCTTGTCCCGAGCGTCTGGATAATTAACGCCGCCTATCCGCCTTGGTCGTGTTCTACATACCTACTCCTTCGTGCCGAGAATAAAGCAAACCTACATATAGGCCGAAATATTCTCAAAGACCCTCTCTGCCATGTTATCAGCTGTATCGCTTAGAGTTCCTGTCGAAAGCCCCGTGGCAGGTGACACTGACAGGCCTTCAGAGAACCTGACCCCCTGGTTTATGCCATTGGGTCAAAATTCCGTCTCGGATCGGTATCCGAGAGCTTCTGGCAGCGCCGCATTCATTGTGGTAGAATCGATGCCCATCACTCTCATATTTGTGCATTGCGGTTGAGTGGTATGTGGGTTCTCCAGCGTCCCGCAGTGTCTGCTGACTTGTGCGCGGGAAGAGGAAATTCCGAGTACTAACGTGAGTTTCCGACAGGGATGGGTATTGTTGCGGTATGTTGGCCTTATGCTTGCTACGTCTAACACCTCATCTCTTCATGCCGCTTTGGTCGAAGTCACCTCGCAAAGAGATGTCTACAGTACAACCTTGCTCACGAGCTATCCCGTGTAATTCTCGTTTCGAACGATCGACGTAGTTCATACTGTCAAGTAGATGTCCACGGACGAGCACCGCCCGCTGGTCGCTTGACAGTCCACCCTCTAACCGCAAAGATCGCAGGTTTCTTTGGCTAGACATCCAGAATGATGATGTAGGCCACATCGAGACGGGACGATACAAGGCTCGTAGGCCCTCTGCCGCTGTCTCGTGTCCAGACGTATCGGTGTTACACCCGCACTGGCTGACCTCTGTGGTGGGGGTGTAAGTTATGTTACACCCATACGTCTAGGCACGAGGCAACTCTGCCCGACAATTCATGCACCTATACGAAGCATATGGTTCAACTCATGATGAAGGATGTATTCTTGTACAAGATGCAGGCAGTTGACGTGCTCAATACATTGAACAGAGCTTTGCAGCTTCTAGTGCTGTTGACACGAGGTGTCTACGTTCGCAAATCTCGCAACTGAACGCTAGCAACGTCATATAGACATTCCGACTGACCCAACTGAACCTGCTGCAATAGCTGATGTGGTAGGCGCATACCAGATGTCAAGAAGGCTGTTCATAGCGGAGGAGAGACCCTAAGAGCAAGCAGGCCGGGACCCGCGCAGCGCTCTCGTCCCACTGGGCCGCGGCGTCTCGGCGCGGTGACGAAGAGGCAGACCATCATCGGTTTGTAGTTCGTCCAGTCGCGGAGCACCTGCATTGCAGCCCTCACGTACTTGTGATAAACCGTAGGTCTGCTTCAGAAGATACCCTGTGTCGCAGTCCAAGAGTCGCATGTCATGTAGTGCAGGCAGATCAGTGATACCTACCTTCGTAGACCGATGGGAACAATTGTGGTCGGAGGCAATGAGCCGGGCGGAGGAATGTAGCGAGTGGTGTAGTCTACGATGTGATAAGGTATTAATGACAATATGGAAGATGGGTACTTTTATGTCGGACATCTAGTGTGAAGCAGCGCTTCGGGGACTGCTCTTCTGCTCCGCCGCGGGGTGAGAGGCAAGTCCTGAACGCTCCGAAGATTCGTCCGTCGACACCTTCGCCCCGTCAGCAACGTCAGGGGAGGACGGTGTGTCCTGGGAGAACCCTTCCTCGTCCTCGTCGTCGGCCATGATGTCTACGCCAGGCCCAGCACACCGTCAGCGACAAAGTTCCAGGATTGCGCTGTTCAACTCACGTACCCTCACCATACACATCAGGATGCTCCCTGAAGCACTCCTGCATGGCCTTGAACTTCTCCACGCAGTCGATGCCCTTGGGCTCCGCCTCAGAGAACACGAAGCACGAGAACGCCTCGCGGAACTGAAGCCCACACGGCCCGTGCGCCATCCCGCCCAGACACGGGCAGTCCCAGTTAATCTCACCCGTCTCGGGGTTGAACGCGCCCCCCTGGCCGGAGCCGGAACTCTCCTCCGTCTCGCCCTCAGTTGGCGGCTGCTCCTTATGCGGGGTCGCTCCGCTTGGGGAAGGTGAATTCGGAGGTATTGACGGCTCGTGCTCAGGGGCTGTGGAGGGTGAGCGGGAGATTGCTTCAGGCGAGGTGGAAGACTTGGGTGTTAGTGAAACCTGCTTGGACGCTGACGCAGGAGCCGCGTTCAGCCTACAGCGCACAGAAGGTAACAAACGCGAACGTACAAGAAGCGGGCGCGTCCAACGCTATACCCTGCCCATACCAGGCATTCCAGATGAAATAAGATGTCGCCACTGCAGAGGCCCCCAGCACAGCGCGAAGACGAGCAGGGCGCGCCGAAGCAGCAGGACGCAAAGAGGTATGCAGAGAAGGCCTCAACGACGCCGTGGCGAGTGTCCGAAACATTGTAGGAGCAGGCAGGAGGAGAAAAGACGCGACGGAAGGCAAACCGTTGACGGTCTGTAAGCACAGCTGGATGCGCGCCTCGGGCTGCCGGTCCTATAAAGTCGCTGACGCAGAGTCGATCCCGACTCGGCAAATTACCAACGGCCCGCCCCGGGGCGTGGGAACCCGACGCACCTCCAAATATTGGTAAACATCATTGACTCCGCGTGCCAGTGCAGTTGTCCGACAAGTCGCAGTTGTTCGCCAACCTAGGCGTATGACCTTCATCACTACTTAGCTGACTAGAATTCCAATTTCAACGCAAATGAGCCCCATTATAGCTTAGCCACTCTATCGTCTTTGAACGGGTCGTCGGACCACTCGGAGCCACCATTACCACTGATGACCACCTGCCGCACGAGGGCGATTGGGGCGAAAGCGACAGCGTGAAAGCAGATGAAGAGGCACAACTGACTCGGATATCGATGACGCGGTTTAACTGGGCTACCGCTTGGGCTCGGGAAAGTAATCGAGATGGCCATGGCTACTCATATGTACACTGCAGAGCCACATTGCGCTGAGAATGTAAATCACACTCATCGTGAAGTGCATGCGATCGATGAAGAGTTTGGTCACTCGCGAGGCTCATTGGTACGTTGCCCTGTGCATCATTTCTTCTGCTTCGGGGTTTCCCTCAACGACCACTTTGTGTCCCACGCCTGCAGGGACGCACCCTTCCCCAAACGCCTCCTCCAGCGCAACCTTTGCAACGAAACCCGAACAGTGCATCGGAAGTACGTACGTCGGGGCCGGCCGCAGCTTGTTAGACAGGAAATCGACGGTGGGAGGGATGCGGTCGGTGAGGTCGTTACCGGCAAGATGTAGCCCTCCGATGACCTGACGCGATGATCAGAAGCAAGCAGTATCATAGAGACAGAGAGCTTACCATGTATATTGGACGAGGGAACCTGTCGACCGCGTCCTTGACGACGTTGACGATGCCTGCATGAGAGCAGCTGACAGACAGCATGAGTACCGATATTTATGACACCAGTCAACTCGTCCGCTCACGCAGAGAAAATGACGAGCCCTCGCCCAATGACATCGATTGCAGCGTAGCGCTCGTCCATGATGTCCTAGCAAGTATCTCCAATGAGCGTGAGCACGTATCCAGCGAACTAAATGGAGATATCACCTCCTCCTTCTCCCACTCGCCCTTCCCATCCTTCTCAAACCAACGAACGGCGCCGGGGAGACCGCCCTCGAAATGCGTCACTCTGGGGATCTCCCCGCTTACCCAGACCGTGCCCCCTGCCACCGTATGTCCATCTGCATGCTTCTCCACGACCCCGCCCAGCTCCTCGATCTGCGCAAACTCGGGGTCGGGAGGAAGCCGCCCTATGACCTTCCCCGTATTGTGCGGGGAGATCCCCCGCGCGACAGGCCGATCGGGGTGTAGGTCCACGACGCAGGGCGGGGCGTCCGCCGGGACGTGTGCCTTGCGATAGCGCAGGAAGGAGAGCATCCCGCCGCTGTGGTCCGAGTGCCAGTGAGAGAGAATGATGCGCTCGATGCGCTCTATCGGCGGTTTGAGCGCCTCGATGTTGCGGATTAGCGAGCGTGAGTCGGGGCCGGTGTCGAAGAGTGTGTAGTGAGGCTCTGAGCCGTCCACTTCGGTTTGCTGTTTGCGTCGTTGATCGGTTCATCCTCCTCAAATTGAGGTAGGTGGAACTTACGATTAATGCTGAAAAGCCATGGACTCCTGGAAGCAAGTGAGGCTGTCAACACATCGACCGAGCTGCTCCAGATGAAGGGCACAAACCACAACAGTAGTTTTCGAGGTCTAGAATGGGCACTCCTGTCCGAGGATCATGTGGAACGTCGGTGTGTGCCAGCTGCTGGGCGACCTCATGTACGAATCCAGGAGGGAGCTTCGTCATCCTAATGAAGTAAAAGGCGCATATATGCACATGCAGGTGAGGAATGTTTCAACGCGAGATATATCAGCACTGGTAGACTGACCATTCAATTGTATTGTCCACTAAGAAGGTTATGGTGAGTTTATCAACCAACTTGATCTCCGGGGTCGTCATCGTAGCCGTCGGATGTTGCTCCTGCAAAGCGCGGTCCCAAAGGCTGCGTCTGCAGGACGGAGAGAAATTAGTATTCTCGTTCTTCTAGTAAAGCGCCTCTTTCCGGCGGTATCAATTGAACGGTATCCCTACCAATCACTAGACCACACTGCTTAGATGTACAAACGTTTTTATACACTATCGCTATCTTCAATCTGTGGTGGTCAACAACATGAGAGGCTACAACGGGACGGCGGCAGCTATAAAGTAACGCATACTAAGTCGCACATCTTTCGCTGACGTCAGCAATTGGATCACTCGCCCACGTACCTGCTCAGGAGAAGCCTGCAGCTGGAACACACCGATGAATCGAGGCACTGAGGTCATGAAGCCGGTTACCCGCACAAAACAAGATATCTGCTGGCCAAAAGACAGAATTTCATCAATATGTGCATATAAATGAGGACACTACGGCGGCAACATTGATCATCGGCACGCCAACGAATAAACCGAGAGGAAGAACGAAAGCCGAGTCTCGTACAATACACCGACACACTACGCCGGCCTATGATACAACCTACTGTCCGTGGTGTCAACAAGCGCTTGTCATTGGACCGCATCCAATTACACAATGTACAGTCCGACACCAGATCACCCCGATGTTGCATCAAAGCAAGATCCAGCAACGCAGTAAGATAACTAATAGATAGCGGAACTATATCTAGGCGGCTTGCCTGCGGTAAGTTGGTCAGAGGGCTGTCATGCAGATGATACAAGAACGTGACCTACGCCATTCCACCATACCCCATACCCGCCCCCGATTCTGCGAGCTTGCGCTGCCTGAACGCCTGTAAACGGCTTAGACTCGTATTCAGATGAACCATATGAGTTGGGGATACTTACCCTGCGGTACTTAGTACGCTCGTACGTGACGAGACCGACAACAATAAGCGCGATGACAGAGATACCCGCGAACACACCCAGACCGATGGGCAAGACAGACAGTTTGGTACCCGGGAGCTGGAATGTGGCCGCGCTAGACGAGGCCGAGTCTGCTGCAGACGTGGCGGTGCCGCTCGCGTCGCCCACGGCGGAGCCGGACGCACCCGCCGAAGTGGCGGTCGCAGTTCCAGAAGCACTCCCGGATTCGACGCTTTCGGTCGCTATCGCACCACTGTCAATTGAGGAGAATCCGCCGGGAGAGACAGCGCCGCCGGTAGTAGTAGCAGCGGGCCCTGACGCAGTGCCGGTCCCCGTCGCAGTGTCCGTGGACCCGGACGGGAGGGCCGTGCCAGACACCAAGGTTGTACCCTAACATCCACAATTCAGAAAGGCTGAGGGTACGCCAGAAGACAAAGACTCACGTCAACACTGATTACTCCGCCTGGTGAACCCGACGACGCGGTGGCAGTTGCGCTATTGCTGTCCGTAGCAGTGGCCGTGGCACCAGTGCTGTCAGTGCTAGTGGCAGCGGAGCTATCTGTGCTCGTAGCAGCGGAACTGTCTGTCGATGACGAGCCGGAGTCCGCAGAACTTGAGTTGGAGCCGCCGTTGCCAGCGGCATTGTTCCCGCTGCTAGCCATCGACACGGTACACGACTTGGTCTCGCGCACCAATGGCTCGCCATTGTTTCCGGTGATGGGGTCAAGCGTGATCGTGCACGTCTGGATCATAGCACCCACGGCACTGCGGACGGGTCAATTATGGCATGCAAGGCTGCCACGCACAAGAGGCACTCACGTCTGGAGGGTGCTGGTGGTCGTGACGGTGGTCGACTGCGACAGATTATCTCCATCCCTGGCCAGTCGGAGGTACGAGGTTTGCTCCGTGCGTTTCGTGAGGTCCGTTGGGGCCGCAGAGGCAGGACCCAGGAAGAGCAAGAAGAGGTGAAGGAGAGCGACGGTTGCAGACTTTGACCCGAGCATCTTGGCGACAGAAGTTATTGACGGTAGCGCAGCTCGGAGGGTAAGAACAGAGGCGAGTATTGCGGAAGCCGGCTCCCTGAGGCTCGACAGCACGTACAACGGCGACGAAGGTGGAAGAAAAGGAATGGAATGGCCCCCAGGGCAGACAATGAGCAGCAACCCGACGAGGATGACGGGGGGAAAGGTGAGAGGCAGGAAGGCCGCAAGACACAAGAATACTCTCCGCGCTCTCAAAGACAGGCCCAGGCGCGGTTGATTGTTGTCGCTACCCATCAACACTCTTCGTTGTCCGATTATGCTATGGTAAGCGGAGCTCAGCTCCATACAACCGCTTTGTATCGGAGCCCAAAATCAAGGTGAGCCGAGACCCGGCGGGACTGCAGTACAGCAACGATCACCATTGCGATACCTCGGGTTAGCAACGCACATTCCAGACATACACTCTCTCACCCTTACACACAACCCGATCATCGACCTGCCTGCGGCGCCACCTATATGCATGGAGATGTAACCAAGATCGTCTACGTTTCTATTTCACACTTGCTGCGCACGATATGTACAGGGCCGCCCTCCGAGTAAAAGTAGTTCGCTTGGACGCAAAGGCCGCGAAAAGGACGGCTGCGCAGCGCACGTCCAAAGCATGGCCGCGGCTTCGCGGTGGACAGTCACCTCATTCCTCCTTCTACCGCTTTGTAAATGTTGCCTTCCCTCACGCGATGCCGACGCCGCAGCTCGAATATGAGACCAAACACCCGGGAAACCGCCTGCGTGCCGTAGCTCTCAAATGCCATCGACGTCACCACGTTGACGACGACCGCAAGCAAAAGCGTCGCCCTCGCTGCTAGTGGAAGGTTCATCAACTCAAGCAAATTCATCAAAGGCTTTGGCGGGTCCAGGAGGACAAGCAGGTTGAAACAGCCCAAAGTGATCAACGAGACCATGAACCAGGCTGACAAACGTGGGATCAGCGCTTGCATAGCAGACGGAAGTCACAACGATTGCAATTACCGTTCGTCCACATCGGCTTCCTGAACGGTGGTCCAATGCTGAAGACAGCTGCGACCAAGATGTACTGGAAGCATGAGACCAAAAATAGAACAGAGTTCTCATAGTTGGTCGCCTCGAGCTTGTCGCCGTCCGAGTTGGGGTCATTAGGTGGTGGAGGTATGTACCTGTGCCATGGGGCACTGCATTAACTTTCCCACCCTGAGACACGTCAACGGTTTGCACTCACCATGATTGCGAGCGCACCCAGAAGAACGCCCAGAATTGGACAGCCGACGTGATGAAGATCTGACCGACAAGACTCGCCAGTACCTTCTTCGACACCAAGCTCGCTGTCGGTCGCTTTGGGTGTATGCGGGAGTAGGGCAGCGTGCGTCCCACTGCAGCAGCGGTTAATTCGAAATCACCAACGTATGGCTGTGCACTCACTGGTGACTGCGATTGGGATAATGATGAATAGATCAATATACAAGAACTGATTTACGTTGATCATCAATCAATCCTTCGGCAGGCAGCATGCTTACAACTCACCTGGAAATCTCCCAGAGACGACGCGAATGAATACAGCAAGGTGATGGTGGTGAATTGGATGAGCGAATACAACGCCCTGATGCCCCCATCAGCACATTGCTTCCACAAAAGGGGAGACCTGGCGACTCACATGTATTTGAAACAGCTGAAGCTTGTCACCAGCGCAGCTCTGCCTTCCTTGATGACCTCGATGACACAGCTGATGTCAGGTGTCCGGCTCGTGAACGGCGCTGCCACGGAAGCTTCTGCCTCAGAGAGTGACAGGCCGACATCCGCGGCCTTCAGAGCGGCACAGTCGTTCGCACCGTCGCCACACATGAGAACAATATAGCCGAGACTCTGCAGTCGCTCGACGACTTCGTTCTTCTCGTCAGGAGACATGCGAGCGTAGATCTGCGTCTTGACAAGCATCTATCAAAGGAGCTTAGCGATGCGGGACCGACTCCAATCTGGCATTGGCATACCCTTTGCATGGTCTCGAGAGGCGCATGATTAATGACCCAACGGAAAACGTCGCCTGTCACAGCGAGGGTGTAGTCTTGGCTCTCCAGCTCTTCGTTCTCGATAAGCCTAGTCGCAGGCGCGGGCAGAGGCTTCAGGCTGTAGTCGTCGAGCTTCCATGTCGGTTCCTCCATGCTGGACCACTCCAGCTCCGACAGCCGCGAGGACGCATTCCCTCGTATGAACGTAGGCACAAAGACCTGAGCGGCTGGGTTGATCAGTCCACACTCGCGCGCAACGCTGACGGCTGTGAGAGCGTTGTCGCCCGTGATCATCCGGCATGCGAAATGTGCCGCGCGGAGTGTTTGGATGGCAGGTGTAGTTCCTGGCTTGAGCTTGTTTTCGAAAATAACCAAACCCAAGAATTGGAGTCCGGACTCCGCTTGTTCTCTAAGCATACGTAGCGTTAGGGGTAGTAGGCATTCCAAGCAGGCCCGAGGCTCACCGCTTAAGCTTCTGGGCCTTCAGCCAGGAAAGGCCTTCGATGCTCTTGCCAGCCATAGCGATGACTCGGTAACCGCGCTTGGTATAGTACGAAAGTAGGTCATCATAATCCGATGGAACTGCATACGGCGGACCTTAGCTGATACCCCCCAGACAAAAACAAAACGAAAGCCTACAGGTGCTTTTGTCGCAGATTTCGGCCATAACCTCCGGAGCGCCCTTGACGTACACTTCCATGCTCGTGCTCTTCAGCCGCTTGACAATCACACTCATCCGACGTAGAGCGGAAACGAACTCGAATGTGCGGATAACGCCCAATTCGAGGAAATGGGCATGCTACAACACCGACTTTAGTCCGGTCCTGCGTGATAATGCCTGTGACGAGCTCACCCTGCCGGCACCCTTTAACGCATCCTCGATCCGGAACTGAGCACTTCCAGGCGGTCGCACGACAGTCTGCACGAGCGCCGCCGGACGCTCTCCTCCGCTCTTGTTCTTGACAACAGCCGTGCCAGCCACATGACCTTCCTCCAGCGTCCACTTGGTGAACTCGAACATCTTCACGTCTAGCGGGTCTCCAATGATCTCCCCGTCGACCATTTTCAGCGAATGGCACGTCGAGAGTGCATGCAAGAAGTTCGCCTTGTCCCGGCTCGTGGGTAGGTCGTGAATGTCCTCCAGCAGCTCCCCAAACCTGTTCGTGTTCCGTTCTGGGGCACGGACCCCGAGGATGTCTAGCCCGTCTTCGGTCAGCGTGCCGGTCTTGTCGAAGCAGCACACATTGATCTGGCCTGCAACGTTCACTCGGCTAGGAGAGATGCAGAAGATGCCCAGTTTGCGCAGACGGCCGATGGCGAAGCTCGTCCCGATAGAGAGAGTGGCTGGCAGCGCAGGTGGAACGACGACGGTGATGAGATCCAGGGCGCGCAATACAATTGTGTGCCACCGGACCTATTGAACATGAGCATTTAGTGGCATCATGGATTGGGAAGAGGCGCCTTACACCGAGTCGGACGAACTGAACCGCGCTTGCGAGGAAGCCGAGTCCCGCGACACCCGCCAGAACGCCGATAAACCTCATCGAATCCCTGTAGAACTTGAATCCTGTAGGCTTAGGGAAGAGCATGGACCGCACAAGTGCGCCCTTCGTAGTATAGAAGCCTGGGAAAGCGTAAGCCTTTGAACGCGCCGTCCTGCACCCTACTCACCAGTACGCACGACCAAACCCAAGGCTGGCGCACCAGTTCGTCCGTCGGTGGTCAACCCGCTCCTGATGCGCACGACGCGAGTTCCGGAGTACAAAAAGCTCTTCGCCATGTCACCCACGATGTCGGTGGTATCCCGCCACTTTGCGAGATCGTCGTTCTTGATGGGGACCTTGCTCACCGGCACACTCTCGCCGGTAAGCATACTCTCGTTGACGATCGCGTCGCCGGAGAGCAGAAACATGTCGGCAGGGAGGGTGGCAAGTGGAGGCTCGAGCAGGTTGACGATATCGCCAGCTACGAGATCCGAGGAATCGCATTCTTGCCCTGTTTCAGCTGGTAAGTACTGTTCGGGCAGAGTTTGGGGGCGGCTTACATGAACTGTCTCGATACACGTTGACCTTGCAGACAAACCTCGACATTTCTCGCATCCGTGCGATAGTCTGAGATACGGCTGATTCGCAAGGAGTGCTCAAGATGCAAATAACAATAACCTCACCTGTTTAGTCTCCACGAGGGTCGTGATGATACTGATGGCAGAAATGAGGGCAATACAAAATGCATAGTAATAGTAGTCGTCCAAAGACCACAGGATGATGCTGGCGATTTGGAAGATGTAGAAGGGATGAATTACCTTATATACTAGCTATGAGATGCACCGCATTGACAAACCGAGAGACAACGTACCTCGTCTATGAGGAGAGACACGGTAGATTTGCCTTCTATATCGATGAGATTGGGACCAAACAGAGTTGATCTCTGCACCTGGACGTCCTTCGAGAGCCCATTCTGCACCGCAGCAATGTTCATCCAGGAGGCGTCTCTCCATTCTCTGCGAGCTCACCATGAGCTGACCTTCCCCCCACTTCTACGCACACCACCACGTTCAGAAACGCACCGAATCATGCTGAATAGCCCCGTACGGGGATCTAGCGCGAACCTGTTGTACCGGTAGTCCACGAACATCAACGTCGACAGCATAGGCAAAGATGCGCCAGCTCTGTAACTGGGCAAGTACTGCGAGGGATCCGGCCGTGTCGAAAAGGCCGTGGATATCGCGTATGGGTAGTCGATTCTCGCCACTGGGAAAAGTGCGATGTCTCTATATGCGGTCTTCCTCTCCTTGAGTAGGATATTCTACTCATCACAGGGGAGAACTCACCTCAACGACGACAAAACCATGCTTGATGTCCACGAACGCGCGTTCTCGTGTCACCCAGCGTAGCCAGAGCCGGGGGAACCACCGCCCCAGGAGAGCCAGGACGCCGAAGGTGCATACGCAGGAGAGCCACCAGAGCCATTGTTTCCAAGATATTGGCTCGTACCCAATTATGCGTATGTGCACGTCCTCGTCCGCAACGTACACCGTCTGCCGACTTGGCGGCCCAGCAGGCGGGGGCGGCAGGGGCTCCAGCTCGCCCATTTCAATACGCGCTTCGGACCCAAACACCGGGTCCCCCGCGAGCAGCGGGAGCGTGGGTCCTGGGGAGGGAGGGTACGAGCCAAACTCCATTTCGCTCCCCGAGGGTGCCAAACTCGCCCGGTCGATGTCCGTCTCGCCCTCGTCCGACTCCTCCTCGTTCGACGTATACCCCCACCGTTCGTCCCAATCGCCGTCCTCAGACGTATCGTCGACCGCGTAGTCCGAGCTCAAGTCAGACCGTCTACTGCTGTGTCGTCTTAACAACCGCGAGCGTGAGGTGCGCGAGGTGCGCGAGGCACGGCTCGATATGCTGGGCCGCCGGCTGCGTGAGGGAGACTCTGTCTGCGGCGCGTGGCGGCCCCCAAAGATGCTTGCGATGTTGTCGAAGACACTGCTCCGCGCTGCAACAGGAGACTGAGATTTGCGTCGTCGGCCCCGCGGCCTGGTGAATACTTCATGATCGCCCTCGTCCCCGGACAGAGCTTCGTGGTCGGACCAGTCGCCGTCCTCCCCATCCCTATCCTCGCTCCGGACGTCCTCGCTGCCACGCCTGCTCCTACTCATGCTCCACGTCCGTCCCTCACGGCTCATGCTGCATTCGCTGCGCCTGCGGCTCATAGACCCGCGCCCGCTGCTGCGTCGGGCGTCGTCCCGCATAGTCATACGAGACACGCTGCTCGGGTTGACGGCGTGCCCTGGTCCATCGAACATGGCGTCGCCGTCGTCTCCATAGCCAGAGTCTTGTCTTGATAGACTTGCATTTGCGACAGCCTGTTGTATATCGAGAGGTGACGCGCCTTCGGTGTAGTCATGACCGGCTCCGTTCGACGACGAAGGCTCCGACATTCTCTCCTTAGACGGACCCGAGAATCAAGAAGCAAATGAGTTGTAGATGCGGGCCTCAGCAAACACCAGACATGTGTTTGAGATGCTAGTAGATCGGATGGTATGGAACAAAATGCGGACGAGTGCTCAATTCTTGTCGGCCGCTCGTTCCGCCGCGCGCTCAAGGCGTCAGGGTATGTACCGGCAAGGTTAGCGCCGATAGCGGTACGTCCTGCTCATTCGCTTGAACGCCGCCAGCAGCCCAGAAATGAACTCAAGTATGTTCCTGCAAGTTTTGAACGAAATTGGCGATGTGGTGCTCGAAATATAGAAAGCGGTCTTCCGGTCGCGGTTTCTAGCAGCAGTCTGTGGCGCCCTTCGCCGTTTCGGAAAGGACGTCACGTGCAGAAACTGACACGCACACAGGTCGCGCATTGGCACCTGCAAGTAACTCCAGTACTCTATTCTCTTGTCTCCCCTCTTCTCTGTTAGCCTTGCGGGCTTGGTCGCCATTTATTGCTAGATAACCATGAACTCCTTGTATACTCTAGGCGTACGACAAACTAATTCTATACAAGCCGACCTCGAGAGACTACGGAATGGCGAGAAGTCTGCGTCGCTACTAGGTGCGTAAGACTCCTACGGTGTTCCATTGGTGTATGTCGCCCCGGACGACGACGATCTTATGTCCTTCCGTATTTGATTAGGGCAGATATCCGCGTCATTAGCGGCCATGCACAGGACGGTGGAGGACTATGATTCGATGGCCAAGAGAGAGATTATCAAGGCTAAGCAGGAGAAAGCTATGATGTATGTCTCTTCTGTCTACATTAAAGGCTCTTATATTGTCCCCGCGGAGGCGTATACGAGCCTTGGAAGAGAAAGGGTGTAAGTCTTGCTTACGCAGAAGCCTTATGATTTAGGCGAGTACAGAAGTTTCGTACAGATTACTCCGACCTACGAGCGCAGTTTGAGCGTCTGAAGGCAGAGGTGAGCTTGCCATTGCTCCCTCCGCATCTCCGTCTGATTGACAATGGATTAGCACGAAGCACTATCGCGAGCTGAACTGTTGTCAGGCGCATCGTCCTCAACAGTGCCCTCGTCCGCACCTGGAGACGCCCGACGGAGATTCATGCCAAACCAATCCCCTGCAGAAGAAGTCTCAGAATCCCCGTTCCGAAGCGGTATACCACTACCTATGAACGGTGCCCTGCGAGAACAGCACGCTCTCCGCGAGCACAGCTTTGTGCAAAACACGGATTCCCGCCTAGACGAGTTCATTGCTCAAGGCCGGGCTGTCCTCGATGATTTGGTCGATCAGCGGAACGTGCTCAAGGGCACACAACGACGGCTGCTCGACGCTGCGAACACTTTGGGACTCAGCAGGGATGTCATTGGGTGGATTGAACGGAGAAGGTACGTCGGCGATACGGTACATATGCTCTTGTCCTGGACGCTGATTACTGGTGATTCTTCTATCAGCACGCAGGACATGTACATCTTCTTCGCTGGCGCTATCTTCACTTTCTTATGTTTCTTCCTCATATGGAGGTATCTGGGCTGATGTCGTCACTTTTCCCGGACTCGGACTCCTGTATAGTAGTGTTGCTGGGCTGCTAATCATCGTTCTTTAGGAGTATCTCGTTGTAGCATGTTGCTCTCGAACGATCCCTCAAAGGCGCCAGTGGTTGTAGTCAGCAATTCTCGCCCCATGGTCACTGCGGAGATTTGCTACGTGCGATACTACGGGTATATGTGCGGAGAATTGCTGGGTTGGCGAGCAGACGATGTAGATTGCTCCAAGCATCGCCCTTCAGTTAACTGATTGCAACCGGTGACCCGGAAGAGGTTGGCACAACCTCTGCAGTCTGACGCTATTGTGCGAGCTGCTCTAGTAATTCGCGTGGCTATGCACGTTGGTTGTGAATCCCTTTCGGTCACCCCACTCCACCATCTTGCGTTCAGTCAACGGTCGTCCGTCCACAAGCCGGCGTTTGAACGGGAAGGCGGTATGTCCAACAGCAGCTCTGTGATCGCGATGACTGCTATTGATCCTACGCATCAGCAACCGTGTATATTGAATCTTTTGAGGCCACAATCACGCCCTAACGATACACCGCAGGTCACCCGCACTCGGCATGGTCCTCGGTTGCTACGTTGCTCCGCAGGGGTCCCTGTCGAAACCCCTTCATTCGTCCCTACAGTCGACTTCAGCTTGCCCCGGTCGGCTTTTGTTCCATCGAGAGGCGGACCTGGTTGTAAGAGGTTATTCTCGGTATGCAAAGCGTGCCTTACGGGAACAGACTCAAAAGATGCTCGACGTCTGCCAAGGACTTCGGGGCATGCCCGAATATCTGAGCAGCATTGCGACTGATCTGCCGCGCCTCCGAAGGCGCCTACTCCTCCGACCGCTCGGACGTGCTGTCTGTTGCTCCTCGAGCCATATTCAGGTTCTGCGCATATATCTCGAGTGGTGCAAGACAAATCATGTGTTCTCTAAGCGAAACTGCCGGTAGTAAGCCTTCTGTGCATAGTGCACACTCAAAACAACCCTTTTGGCGGCATGTAACAATGCCCTTGCTGAGGTCACCGGTGGGCGTAACGGGCGGCTGTGGCTCGGAATTCAGGTGATGCATCGGAAGGTTTGACTGACGTGACAACAACAGAACTCTCCAGATCGGAGCGCCAGCGTCGAACATTTTATCGCTCGTCGATGGCTGCCTTAGGCACATTTCTACTGTACGACCTTGCTGCTTGTCTCCCCTAGATGTTTTGCTGAAGAGAATGGTAAAAAGTCATCTAGGCATCGATCGCGGCGCATACAGGGAAAGGTGGTGCCCAGCCAGCTTTCGAGGGGCAGTTGGCTCCCGGTAGTACCGAATCAAACGAAACACGCACCCGGACAAAGGAAGCCCCGGTATCGGTACAAATTGCGGTCTTTAAGGTTCCGCAGGCTCAAGGCCATCACATATAAAATACTGAGGCCGTTGTTGTGTACATGCCTGTCGACACGCGGCATGTCCGAGCCAGACGAGTTCCTTCTATCCAGCGCGGTGTCGCTGTCTGGCGTCACACCCGACATTGGACCCTCCTTTAGCTTGTTGTAAGTAATCGAATGGCCATAAAGCAGGTCTTCTGACATTCTCTCGTTCAGGATTTTCATGCACTACTTGTGCCCTGCGATCACATGTATGGTCCGCACGCTCGAGACCATGACAGCGCTTTCTGAGTTAATTCCGCTATTGCACAGCAATCGTAGTATATGACTGGGCGATATCTCTTTCTCGAGAGTGCCAGCTGTTCGGCACAGGGAATGCCAGAACATTCTCAGCTTGGCTGTATTTTGCGAACCGATATACCAATCTCTTCAGCCAAGTAGTGGTCTTACCCATGTACCTGCGATCGCTATCTCCTAAGGTATGTGCCTTCTCTACGTTAGGGGCCAGCACATTGACTCTAATTTCTGCCTAAATTCCTGCTAGAGGTACTACGTGACCAATTTGTCTAAGCTTTACATTCGCTGACAACATTTACTCATCATCTTAGCTGCACTCATATTGTGTTAGCAATGAGCATCACATCATGCCTGTCCATGATTCCGCCGGCCGGTGCGTACTGGTGTATCGGATGCTACCAGATACCTATTGAATTGTGATGTGAAGTTTTCAATGGCCTGAGAGCATTTGCACTCAGCCGATCATGGAGTGTATCCATCTTCATCTTTGGGCTCTCATTGGTGCCGTTCGCATCTGTGATGGTCTGTACACTTCCTTTGACAATAATCAATGCTGAGGCATATAGATCGTCAGATAGAGTTCGGATACCATTTCACCGGAATTATTGAACCAGCAGTACAAGGGTGTGGGGTTACTCTTGCCTATCCTATTCCTCTCATACGCATGTACGTCAGATGCCTGCTTATATCTGATCCTCCGCTTAATACTAACCGATTCAGGAGTATGTACTCAATTGGCTGGAGAGGCTACATAATCTCACACCACATTGTAGCCACCATTCTCAATCGCACATGTACTATCGTCGCCGATACCCTACTCATTGCGCTCACGTGGCGATCACTTCGTAGGGGAATATTTCTTGATAGATGCAGGACCCTGACTAAGACAGATCTCATGGGAGTTTTGCTACGGGACGGTGAGTCCCCATCTACATTTATTTTTCTTTTTGGTTGAGCTCCAACTTGATCCACCATTCTCAGGGACTTTCTATTTCATGTGAGTTCCGACCACTCAATGACCCCATTAGGTTCAAACGCCCCTTTACAGCGCACTTTTGACAACCAACATCTTGCTGATAATCATTCTGCAACGACCGCCAGTGAGCGCTGATGTTGCTGTCTGCCGGGGTATGGCCTCGCGAATTAACCTTTCTGTAGTTGAACCTCGCATCGGGCGACATCATATCGCCCTATATCACAGGCTCGTATGTCTTGGCCCTCCATATGAATGCGAACCTTGCCTCTGGTGGCATACTGATCTGTATCACTCAGGCTGTCATCCACCCTTATTTCTCGCTTTATGCTTGACCTCCAAGAAGCTTATCAGCGGAAGACCGTCATCCTTGTCCCGGAAGACCTCCTGTGTACGTTGAATGGTAGTGGCTTCCTTTCAAGCGACTCTATCTCTGCACTAGGCTCGCTTGCGGCCCACATAGGTGCCGCCGACTTGCACCTTGCGGATGCACCGTGGGACAACACAGTCGAAGCAAGAGTGGATGCAGTCGCTGAGCCGCACGATGCCGTGCCGTCCCTTAGAGCTACACAACACGGGTCGCATCTTGGGAGTAGGCAATGATGCCACAGCCTCACCGGGGAGATGCCCTGCGGATTGATCTGAGATGGCAAGAGGGAAGTCAACCTTCAGAGGCTCTCAAGCGTAACAACTGCGCTACTGCACTCCGAGCACTCCTTGAATTGTGCACTTCATAGTCCCTCACTGTGCATTTCCAAAGTCTGGTTTTATTTCTCGGAGAGAGGACCCTATACTAGCTGTACTAGCTCAGTTCATGCCAGTGGAATCATGTACTAGAGCTGCATCTAAGCATATACATACTTACATGTACTATCGACCTATTAGGTCCGTGTTCCGTGGGAGAAGAAGCGGGGGAGACAAGCCCCCTTAAAAGTCTGGACCTTCGTGTATCAATTCGTAGCCGCCGGCACATGTCGCGCTGTCTAGTGACTCGGATGACGAGGACGAATTCATGATCAAAAACGTCCTTCCGAGCTTAGTACCTACTCGTCGCCCCCTGCCTCCTTACCAACTGCCTACTGCACAAAGCCACACGCAGCCTCATACAATCCACATAGTTAGCAGTGTCCTCGCTACTAATCGAGTCTTCAAGTGCTGTTTCAAGCAGCTAATTTAACCAGAAATGCAAGGCGAAAATCCCCGTGATGCTGTCCACGAGGACCTGTATAGGGGCGCTGTGCAAGTCCCCGCCAGCGCCACGCCAGTGATGGATGCAGACGAAGAAGTGAGGATATTCTGCCCATCTCTAGCCGCAATGTTCATTGCTCACAAGCAGTGTGCAGGTGTTCCTTTTATACACGAACCTCGCCGCTAGACAGACTGCAGATGGCTCATCCAGCTTCCGTGGACTTGGTCATATAGACTCCCACAAGGATATGCTCACAATCTCCTTGAAGATCGAGGGACCGAGCAGGGGACAATCCGAGGACGAAGGTGGCATTCCCGTGGTCCACAAGAGTCATGCATCGCGACGCCCTCGGCGGAAAGTGCAAGGTCGCAAGCACGATGTCAGTGAGACACTGGAGGTGGAGATCTTTCAAGACAAGACCGCCTTGCGCAGTCGCAAAGGCGACACAGGGAGTGTCGTGTGGCATGCAAGGTAGGATGTGGAATCGTGCTGTGCTGCCGCGACGATATCGACCTGGCTCGCGTGATCGGTTCTCTCTAATATAGCGTCGATTTCGCCGAAGTCATTTTGCAGCAGCTTCGCAACAGATCCCCGCACGGATTTTTCACTCCAGAGGGGCTGGCACAAGCCCACGTAGTGGAACTAGGGTACGTCTCATGCATCATGTTCACTGATTGAGCATCGAGCGAGCACTCTTGCAGAGCGGGAACCGGGCTCCTTGGTGTCCTGCTGTCGCCCTTCGTGCACCAGTACACGATAACGGATATAGAGGATCTCGTTCCCCTCATCCGAAAGAACGTCACGAGGAACCTGCCTATACCCCTTACCTCCCCGCCCGAACCTAAACATTCTCCGCCCAAATCGCCGATACCCAACGTCGTCACGATGGCGTTAGATTGGATACAACTGCACAATGCACCCGCTTCCTTGCGACCGAGGCTAGTTCCCTCTGACCCGGCAGACATCTTACTCGTAGTGGACTGCATCTACCACCCGTCCCTGCTGCCCGCCATGCTTACGACGATCGACTACCTCGCCGTGCCAGACAAGACCGCCGTCGTAGTCGTGGTGGAGCTCCGGGCGGAGGACGTGATAAGGGAGTTCTTGCAAGGCTGGCTGGACAAGTCTTCTTCTCAGGGCGAGTGGGAGATTTGGAGCGTCGGCGAATTGCTAGAGGGTCCCTATGCGGTGTGGGTGGGATGGAAGACGGCGTTATCGCAGAGTGAGCGGCAGCAATGACAGTCTTGACGGGGCCGAGTGTACGTATGTAGAACGGGATTCACATGTCTTTCTGTCATCAGACATGATGAGTGGGCCGTGAGGCGAGCTTGGTCTTTGCGCACGTTAGATAGTAGAGGCGGCGCGACGTGGGGAATGAGCCAATGCACATGGTGATAGACGAAGGGAGGCTGCTATCGCTTCCCCTTCGAGCTCCCTTTTCGCCTCGACCCCTTGCCACCCGCCCGATCCGCCTTTTCCAACTTCCGTTTGCGTTGCTTCTGTCGTTCCGCTTTCCTTGCGGCGCCGGTCTGATACTTGATATCCTTCGCCTTGGCCGACGTCTTGATCTTCGTCTTGGCGTCCTTATTTTTAGGTTTTGTTGTCGCACGAGCCTTGCTATCTGATGCAGGCTCGGCAGGGTCCTTTGGCTGATCGTGAGGCCGGGGTGGAGGTTGAGTGCCGTGGATCAGGCTGTCGGGGTCGAACTCCTCGACCACGGTGACCGTCGCAAGCTGCTCCTCGTCTTCGTACTCCTCTTCCTCCTCTTCATTGGCCTTGCCCTTGCCCTTGGACGATGTCGTCTGTATGCCGTCCCATTCGCTATCGTCATCCTCGTCTATCGAGTAGGACGTCTTTCTCTGCGTTCCCAAGTCCAAATGTCAATGGAGACTCACCAACGATGCCACCATACGCCCGCTCGACTTCCTCCGCATTCTTTAGAGCCTGTTCTGCGAGCATTTTTCGATGCTGACAGAGAGGTTTTGGTGACTTTGGTGAGAACGAATCCCACAGCAAGAAGTCACTGGGACACACCTCCCGACGAGCCTCTAACCTCTCCTGCTTTTCGCGCTCCTGCGCTTTCTTCCTGGCAGCTTCTGTCTTTTGCACCTTCCGCTTGTGAAAGCCCGTCAAGAACTCCCTGTGGTAGTGCGTCGTGGCCCTTTAGCTGTGCGTCTCGAAATTGTGCAGGCACTTTACTTTACCTACGCGCATTGTCGTCGAAGAGAAGTTCCTTGATCTGCTCTTTCCTTGCTTTCTTTTTAGCAGCGATGATTTTGTGTGATTTCGTGAGCGTGGCGAGGTTAGAAGGTGCCATGCTTGATGTGGAGGTGCGGTAAGTGGACCATAGGCTAGGGTGGCTGAGATGTCGATGGGCGCCTATTGGATAAAATCCCTATCACGTGGGGCGGCGACCTCTCCGAACGTCGTTGGTCCTGACTGCATCCTAAATGACTTCAGACAGCTTCCAGGACCTCTACTTTTTCCCGCTTTAACTATCTGAGCAGAGGGTTCAGGGGATTCTCGCCGGTCGTGTGCACTCGCAGCTGTGAACGGCCTCCGGTGGAAGACTGAAAACGCCTTCCAGCCATATGGTGCTGCGGGAACTCGTCCATGCATTAGTCCGACGATTCCCTTTTTTAACGATAGTTCCTGAAACTAATCCACACTCCTTGATTCTGCTCGAGCGCATTCGACCCGCTCGACAGCTCCTATCTCACCTGATGCTCTTCAGGGTCAGGTCCCGCTGCCCTTGTTTGGCGGCAGAAAGCTGTTAGTTTGGCAGATTTTATCGGCTTAAGCAATCCCCCCCTTGCCATTCCGCCATCTGGCGGACGCTGCAACTATCCGGTTCTGGACACTCGGCATCGCCGGAGGTTGGCTCACCGATACTGCGATCTCCCAATGCCCAAAGAACTCCACTGACTCTGTATCATGAGCTTCTAGATGCGGCGCCGAGTTCCATGTCGCTGTGAATGTCGCTCAGGCCTTTCCGAGCTCCGGATACACCGGATGGGACCGTAAGTTACGCCGCCTGACATATCTACGTTTTCGCTGAATTGTTTGTAGGCCGATATCCAAGTGCAATGGCTACTATGCTGTCAATGACGGAGTCCGAGAGGCGAACAATCCAGGTGTTGCGGGCCGTGTTATCGAAGTCCTCCACGCTTCCTCTGCCTGTTCCACGCGTCCTATGTGATTCTAGGCGGGGAAAGCCAAAATAAGTCCACAGCGCACGTCATTGTGAACCTTTTTGGGAGTACACCGGGTGCTGCGGAGGAACGTCGCAAACACTCCTCCATGCGTTAATTACCAAGATTCAACGCGCCCGCAAGGTCATCCCGGGCCATTTCCTGCAGGTCCGGACTGCCGCCCTGGCGCTCTCCACCACTATCTATCGTCCCTGGCTTCATTAGACGTCCACGGAGCGTGGTGGCTATTCCAAAGTAGCAGCAAGGAACCTTCCATCGCTTTCGAGCTTACATGGTCCGTTCGCAATTTTAGGCTCGCGGCCCAAAGTAGCTCACAAGTTCCCTCGGTTCTAGCGATGGCATGAGAAGCCTAGCCGTTCTCACATGCCGATGAGAGCAGGTCTGCACAACTTCATCGCAAGACGCTGTCATGCCTTCCTTCATCGAGTACAACCTTCTAGTGAGACAGCGACGTTCGGCGGAAGTCATACCGCTCATAAGGCCCTGAGCTGGGCGCACGTTCCTGCGGATGTGTTCATGCGCACATGCGGGTTAGCCGTCAGGCATGCTACCGTAATGGCGCATGATCCACGACCTGGGTGCGGTGGCCGCAGACCCACGCTTGGCAGGACCGTACACTGTGATAAGGCGTGGTCCAAGGCGCACGAATGAGCGCATTCCCTCGAGACACAAGTGGCGTCTCTTATCGCGTCAGGGAGTAGGACTCGCACGGGGTACAAGAACCCTCGCCCGTACGTCCCCACGTCCGCAGGTCCTCCCACCTCTTACCCCGCCATGGCACACAACGCTGAGAGTTCCGAGCGCAACAGCACCAGCGCGGCCTCCATCGAGGAGAAGGTTGACGTCGAGAAGGCCCGTGAGTGATCCAGGCTCATCCGCTCGTCAGTCTCTAAAAAGCGTTGTTTTCGTCTTGGCAGACATCCCTAAGGTCCAGGACATCATTGCGGAATTTGATGACCCGAACATTGACAAGGATGCCGTCTTTCTTGGTGCGTACCCCTTTCACCTCTTACCTCGATATATGCGCTCATTGACCCCAACACTCGTTAGAGGACGACTCTCCCTATCCCGAGGTCCGCTCTGCGGTCGCCAACACCGATGACCCAACCATGCCCGTATCATCGTTGCGCGTCTGGGTGATTGGACTCATCTGGGCGATCATTATTCCCGGCATGAACCAGTTCTTCTTCTTCCGTTTTCCGGCTGTTAACGTCACTGGAGTAAGACTGCTACATCTATTCGCACGATGAGCGGTCTCTAACAACCCCGCCCAGATCGTTGCTCAGCTAATCTCCTTCCCTGTGGGCCGTGCTTGGGCAAAGTTCATGCCGAACTACAAGATTTTTGGCATCCCACTGAACCCTGGTCCATTTAACGTCAAAGAACATGTCCTAATAACCATCATGGCCAGTGTCGGGGCTGGATCGGCCTATGCGGTATGTTGTAAGTCGCGGATGGTGGATTCAGGATGTTCATCACCATTGCTGCAGACCGATATCGTCGCTGTACAGCGGGTGTACTACAACCAGATTTACAACTTCTCATGTGCGTACTTCCCCATCGAAGGCGATCTCACAACAGCTCATCCGCTTTACCTTGCAACTCTAGACCAGTGGATGGTGGTTATGAGCACACAACTTGTGCGTGCGCAGTATGTTGATGAAGGCTGCGCATCTGACAGGCACGATCTAGATCGGCTTCTCGATTGGTGGTATCGCCCGGCGTTTCCTCGTCCAGCCTCCTTCTATGAGTAGGTTCATCGAATGCCATACTATTTCCCCCTCACTCAGACATACCATCAGTCTGGCCCGCTAACCTTGTCACTTGCGCACTCTTCAACACCCTCCACCAGAATGTCTACGCGGGCATGGGTAACCGAGGTGGCATGAGTCGCGAGAAGTTCTTCTTCATCGCGTTCGCATGCTCCACTTGCTGGTACTTTTTCCCCGGGTACATCTTCCAGGCGCTCTCGTTCTTCAATTGGGTCTGCTGGATTGCGCCCAACAACGTTGTCGTCAATCAACTGTTTGGATACAGCAGTGGGCTGGTGAGTTACACTCGCTGTTCAGTCTCGTTGTTGTGTTTGATGTTCGTTAGGGCATGTCATTGATCACCTTCGATTGGGCGCAAATTGCGTACATCGGATCTCCGTTGGCGACGCCATGGTGGGCCGAGGCCAACATTGCTGCCGGCTTCGTGTTCTTCTTCTGTAAGTGTCACATCTGTGATTTCGAGTCATCTTCAGAACTCACACAGCTGCAGGGCTCATTGTCCCTATCCTATATTACACGAATGTCTGGTTCAGTCAGTTCATGCCGTGAGTTGACGCTTTGTGAGTATGCATAGGACGACTGGCTTACACAAAGTGTCCATAGGATATCGTCTCGCACGTCATTCGACCGCTTCGGCCAGAGCTACGATGTGTCCAAGATCATCAACGACGATACGACGCTGAACGTTGCGAAGTACGAGGCTTACAGCCCGCTGTTCCTCTCCACTACCTTCGCGCTCTCCTACGGTCTCTCGTTTGCCTCGATCACCGCGACCCTCATGCACACCTTCCTCTACTTCCGCAAGCAGATCTGGGTGCAGTCCAGGCGTTCTATGAGCGAGCAGCCTGACATCCACGCCCGCTTGATGTCGAAGTACCCGCAGGTGCCCGAGTGGTGGTACGCAACGATCTTCCGTGAGTATTTTCGACCGTTTACGTTGGTCATGGGCTAATTCCGCTCTAGTCACGATGTTCGTCTTCGGCATTATTTCCATCGAGGTTTGGCACACGCAGTTCCCGGTCTGGGCATTCGTCCTTGCTCTCATCATATGTAAGGACATCTTACCTGAAAAGGCTTGGGCATATCCTGACTGTGGGGACTCAAAGCGTTCGTGTACACGATCCCCATCGGTATGATTCAAGCCATCACCAATCAACAGATTGGCCTGAAGTGAATACTCTCATGCACCATCCTTGCTCCGTGTACTCACCGAACCGCCCATTAGCGTCATAACCGAGCTCATAATCGGTTACGCCCTCCCCGGACGTCCTATCGCCATGATGATGTTCAAGACGTGGGGATACATCACGATGGCCCAGGCGCTCACCTTCACCTCCGACTTCAAGCTCGGCCACTACATGAAGATCCCACCGCGGCCTATGTTCTGGGCGCAAGTGGTTGCGACGATCATCGCAGGGACGGTGCAGCTCGGCGTGCAGGCATGGATGTTCACTAACATTCCAGACATATGTACGCCCAACCAGTCCAACGGCTTCATCGTAAGTCTACATGTACTTTTTTGCGATTTACGCTCCACGCTAAGCGCTATCCCAGTGCCCATCCACGCAAGTCTTCGGAACCGCATCTATCATCTGGGGCGTCATCGGGCCCGCGAGGCAATTTTCCAAGGGCCAAATCTACTAGTCCGTCCGATCTCGTGCTCCCTTCCCCACGCCTTGGCTTATCTTGTCCTACAGCGGGCTCGTGTTCTTCTTCCTCTTGGGGGCTGTCGCGCCGGTCGCCGGGTGGCTCATCACACTCAAGTGGCCGAACTCGTTCTTCAAGTACGTCAACTTCCCCGTCATCTTCAGCGGCACAGGCGCCATCCCGCCCGCGACCGCGTTCAACTACGTGCCCTGGTCGATCGTTGGCTTCACGTTCAACTATGTCATCCGTCGGCGTCACTTCTCGTGGTGGACGAAGTACAATTGTGAGTTCGGTTGCGCCAGGCCTTCTCACCTGACTGGGGCGTGAGGCTAATGATGGAAATGCAGACGTACTTTCTGCTGCACTCGACTCCGGTGTTGCCGTCTCTGCCATCTTGATCTTCTTCATGCTGCAGTATCCTGACAATGGGAACATTGGAAAGCATACCATCCAGACGTGGTGGGGCAATACTGTCTTCTTCAACAATGCAGATGGCGCATCTGCCCCTCTCAAAGTCCTTCCTCCGGGTGGATCCTTCGGGTAAGTTGCTGATGGTTGGTTCCACTTGTCATGCTTAACAGCTCACAACATGTTTTCCAGTCCTACTAAGTGGTAATATGTATCCTTAGAACGCTGTAACAAGAAATCCTATAACGATCTGCGACGAAATACTATGTACGACTAGTGACGGCGTCCCAGCTAGGTGATGTGGTCAGCCTCATGGACTACATGTATATTGTTCGGAAGCCGGATATATCGATGTGACAGAGCTGTCTTGTGCGCTGTTCAGGAGACCTTCGAGGCGACGACGGTAATTTCGTATCCAGCGCTCTGGTAGACCTCGGTCAGCTCCCCGGTCTCAAGCACATGCCCTTCCACGTGCTCCTCTGAAAGGCAGGTTTGCGTAGATTGGCAGAGGGCTTCCTGCGGCTTTGCTCTCACTACAACTGTAGTAGTTCAATCGTCCTATCCTGTTGTGCGCGATGCACATCCGACTGCGGCTCGACGATACTAGCGCTGCACCAGAAGTGCAAAATTCGCGCCCTTACTCAAAATCTCCCGACTCACTCGAGATTGTACTCCCGGATCTTCATAAGTACATTCTGTGATATCTCACCTATCACCTATAGTTTTTTGAGCTTCAAGAACGGAGCGATTGGGAGACCCGAGAGAGAAGATTGAGTGCAACAGTAATGCAACTAGTTGGAGCGTCTCAGTAACGGCGGCGTCACGCTGTCGAACGGCAATCGGCGGCATTTTGTAACCCCACTAGGACAAGACACACACCTCCGCTATCCCGGCTGAGCACGACTGAGATCAGGTCCTTTTGGAGCTCCGACAGCCCGAAGGTGGCTGCTTGTCACGCTCAGGAACTCGTTCAGCTCTCTAAGCCTACCTATTGCTCCTATAGCCTCGGAAAAATAGACGTAAGTTCTTCTTGCACTTTAAGAACACACATTGAAACTTGGAGAGAATCAGACTGCAAGAACAGTGAGCCGAGGCCATTGATGTCGTCAAACCCCTCATCTTCCCAACTAATAGTCAAATATCTCGACAACCTCAAGGCCGTTTTGTCCAATTCTTTTACGAGACCATAGAGTAGCTTCATACGCACACGACGCAAAAATAATCAGGTTATTTGATGAGGATCTGATGAATAGCGCCTCAATTTGCACTTCTGTTGCAAGATTTCACTATTTGCACTTCTGGTGCAGCGCTAGTATGATCCATCAAGGTAGCGTAAAGGGTCGCTTGCGCTCAGCGCTTGATGCGACCACTTTCCACGCTGGCTTCGTCTCATGTTTATCGACTTGACTTCCGGCCGCTCTTAAGCAGCCTCAACAGTAAGGTCAAAATCCACTGACCGAAGTCCTTGGCATCGCCCAGTCCCTCACTATCGATGGAATGCGGTAGTGCTAAGCAACGGAAGACAACCCTTAGAGCTATCCTCAAGCGGAGAAGCTCTGGTTAGAGATCCCTTTCAAGGTCGCCACTTATCACCATAAAGGTAGCAAGGTAACGTCCATGACACCCAACTTGAGTATATGCTCGATCGTACGGTTATTCCTAGTCATTTCCCTACTATGCCATTGGCCAGGCAACGCTTGCTTGATCCAGGGTCTTAGGGTGGGTTCGGATTTCGCGTTCGCCACCTATCATGCTCTCCATAAGTTTGACGTGGAGTCTGATACAACTCACCATTTTTTGGGACACAGACGACATTTTCAGGCGCAATAGCGCCTGGAGCCCGAGAGTCAAACTCAAGACTGGTACAGCGCGGTGATCAACAGGAGACGAAAGAACTTCTGATAGGAAGGGTGACGACGGAGGAAGTCTCATACCAGACCCATATGCTTGGGCCAATTCTGAACTTTTGGACTTGTCTGAACAGCAATTCAGCACGAGTCGCCGAGTCCATCCAGAAGAAGAGGTCCTCATCGCGGGAGGTTGGTGACCCAAAGGGACTGTCCGGTAGCATTACGGGGTATCCGCATAGATCCAGTTGTAGTGCTTGTGTATTATGGTGCAGTTCACTTAAACACCTCCACTTTTGTACGCGATTAAGCGCGCGCTTATGTGTCACGTGACTTGGCAGTATGCTCGAATCGGTTGTCATTACTTACCAGGCTGCACAGATGGAAGTGCAAGCCCAAGGAACCTCCATAGAGCCGTTACCCCACGACACGATAGTGTCTGAACCCTCCCATACATGGCCCAAGTTCAAGGATGCCGATCTGTACAGGCAATGGTATGGTATTATATAAGCATAAAATTACTCTTTGGGGATATAGACGCCCAGATCACGTGCCGTGGCAGAACTGGTACGGCCATTTTTGCCAGTTCTCACCCTATCGAGAATCCCCTTTGGGGATCGCTTCCTCTGTTCGATTCCTTGAAATTCACACAAAATTGACCGAGATCATGAATATCTGGAGGACTTATGACACGGCGCCTAACAGCGTACAAAAGTGGAGGCGTTTAAGTGAACTGCACCATAGAAGAAACTGTGAGGCAACAAATAACGTCTGGTTGTGCCTATGATAGTTCGTCGCAGTGTGGTTCACTAGACGCCCGAACAACGTCGAACCGCGTTTTGGCAGCGCGTCTTGCTGGTGTCCAGCAACTTCTCAACCAACGACTATCACCGCTGTGCAGCCACATCCTGCTCCTTGGATAAGAGGGTGCAAACTTATACCTGAACAGTACTATGGCCGAATATGAACTCCGGTTCTCGCCTGCATCTCAATCAGACACTGGCGCTTTCAAACTACTCGAGCTTCCACCCGATCTCTGCAAGCTTATCGAGGCTTCCGTCGCCAGCCTCGATAAGCCTCCGCAGTACGCCCCCTTTCTGCACGTCCATCAAAATGCCCATCGACTGACTATGCTCGTTAGGTTCACCATCAAAGGCGCTCCAGAGGACGACGCCGTCCTGTGCACAGCGGACAAAACTTATACCATCCGCTCCGTTGTTCTCTCAAATTCGGTCTGTGTAGTCACACCAGACCCCGCTGTGTCACACGTAGAAAATGATGAACCAGAACCAGTAGAGGAAGTCTTTATTCGTGACCAGTTGAATGAGGTCATCGAACTTGTGCCCAGCGTTCCCCGCCTGTACAAGCTCAAGTTGCTCCTGCGAGGACAGGAGTATGACGAGGGCCACGAAGATGAAGACATGGTCAGCGACGACGACGACGACACTACGTCCGTGAGTGTCCATACTGAAGCTTGCTAATCTTTGGGAATTTGATCTCGCTAACCACTGAGCATGAGCACAGAGAAGACAGCGATTCAAGTATGATGACGCGCGAGCCATGATCCAAGCCAGCGACGCTGAGCTGGACAAGGGTCTTCGCGACAGACGCGTGCTCATGCTCAACGGTAGATACTCATCTCAGTCTCATACGCAATACATCAGACTGACAATACTACTGCTATCCGCCCAGGCGAGCTCCGTCCAATTGCGCTCTCACACCTTACAACGATCCTCGAGCTCCTCCTCACCAATCTCGTTTCCCTCTCCCTCTCGCACACAGCGGCGCCTATCTTGACCCTCACCTCCTCCCTCGAGGACGAGCACGACATCAAAAGGGACGTCTCCCGCCAGGTCATGTCCTGGTTCGGTCGGTTTGACGAAGACGCGGGGACGTGGGAGATGGACGTGAACGCTGTCATTCGGGAGGTCGGCCTGGGCATCTTGCGCGCGTACAGGGTATGCCTCCCATCCCTCACATCCCACGGCATGTACTGATGGGCACTGACGATGAATACCTCAGAACGAGCCAACGCCAGAGAAGGCCTTCCTCGGCGAGTGGCGCAAGGCTGTCGGGGACACCTTCGAAGAACACGTCTCCCTCCCGCTCCTTGCCGTAGGTCCTCTCTGCTTCACTTCTCCTTCCTGTACACTCACCTTCCTCTCAATCCCCAAGGGCAACTACCTCACCTCACCCGACACGCTCGCCGATCCACCCACCTCACTTCTTACGTACTTCCCATCCTCGGAACTGCCCGCCGAGCCCGGAGCGCGCTTCGTGGAGCTCTTCATCGCGCGGCCGCGCTGGAAGATCGAGGAGATCGCGCCGTTCCTCGCGGACGTCGCGGTCGACGCGAAGGAGCGGGACAAGCTGCTGCTGAAACACGCTAGGACCGTTACGGACCCCGACGGGATTTGGTACACGGCGAGGGCAAAGTACACTGGGTGAGCATTGGAAGGATTGCGTAGACGGTACGTGGACTGGGTCGAAGCGCTCGACTACATACAGCATGTAGCAAGATCCTGGGGATGTGGGTTGCGCAAGACATATGGTGTCGCAGGATTGGTAGGGAGGTACAGTAAAGTACTGTGCAGCATCCGTCTCTTACAGACAATTATCATGATAGAAAACAAAATCAACAGCGCAGCGTAGCAGTCCGAGCCAAGGCTGCCATCATGATGTATCAGGTTATTGCCCGCCCGCGTGTTATTTGCGCCGCTGTTTCCGCGGGGGGTACTCCTCGTCGTAGTCCATGTTCTCGTCCTCGTCGTCCTTTATGCGACGCCCCTTCTTCTTCCCCTGCTTCCCTTTCCGCTCCGCGCCCTCCGCCGCGGCCTCGACGAGCACCCACAGATCGCGGATGATGTCGGTGCGCAGTCGGATGTCCGGATGCTTCTTTCGGATGTCCGTGCGCAGCTGGTATATTGCCTGCGCCTGATCTTGCGCGGGCAGGTCCCGCAAGACGTAGAGTATCACGCCTGCATGTCACATAGATCAGCCTCACGATTCATACTGCATGACGCGCTAGGCCGGGATTACTGATACTCACCGGTGAAGACGAACTCGGCTGGGGCGACGCGCTTCTGGATGTCCTGGAACGCGAAATTCAGCCTCGAGTCGTCCGCGATGTGCCAGAACCTGCTCAGAAGGCTGCGGATAAGGTCCTTGAAATCCTCCTTCGGGGGGTCCATGCGTGAAAGCCACTTGTCGAGGTTCTTGGAGAGCGGCTGCGAGTGCTCGGGGTACATGTCGCAGCAGTACACGAGCCCGGCGATGAGCTGGAAGTCCTGCCCGCGCTTGATCGCGACGTTGATCTTTTGCGTGAGCGAGTCTTCGAGGTAGACGTAGCGCGACTGTAGCTCCCCGATCCATTCTGTCCATGGCGAGGAGATCGCTTGCAACTTTTCTGTGGGGAGTGAGTAAGGGGAGGAGGAATACACAACTATCACAGAAGAAGAAGCACCTGCGGCTGTAAGCGCGACGCCGAGCTGAACCCTCTGGAAGATGTCGCGCTCTATCAAGTGTGGAAGCCCTTCGTACTCGACTGTACAGTGTGAGCGAGAACAACTCCGATGTGGTGAGCTGCGGTGAAACAGGAAGCTTACCACACGTAATGGTCTTCTGCGCGAAGATTTCCTTAAATTTATCTGGTATTTCTAATCGTGACTTCTTGCGTGCATTTGACCGAGTGTACCACCAGCTCTTCCCAGTTTCGTGATGTTTGTCTAACAATTGTCAATAGCAATCAGGGCTCTTGAAAGGAGTCCACTCACAAGCAATCTGCAAACAACAATGTGGATGTCAGTATTACGGGATAGTGACACATCGGGACTTCATGTGGCCCTGAAACCCATCGCATGTGACGGGAGCAGCCAAGGGCGAAGGGTTCCCTCAACTCTCTGGTGGCAAATGCAGGGCGGACCTCTTGTTTGGGGCAGAGAGTCTTTTCGCCGGCGAATCTTGCGGGAGGAGCGCATGACTCACGAACAGCAGACGGACTGCTAGAAACGAGAAGGCGCGATCGAAGCAAGGACTCACTTGTCCGTCGAAGAACCTCTGGATGGAAGTTAAACGCTGCTTGCCGTCTACACAGCATTTCACCTTCTCGCCCTCGTCGTCCGTATACACCGCGAATACGACAGGAGGTACGTAGTAGTTGCGGTATAATGAGTCAAGCAGCTTCATCTGCTTGGCCTCGGGCCAGACGATCTCTTTGGAAAATGAGTATACGAGTGGCACTGATGGCATACTACGCACCTCTTTGGTAGGGAGGATTCAGGTCAATCACGCCTTCGTGGATCAGCCCTGTGCAGCTTCAAGATGAGCAGGAGGCGATGCTATAAGTGCATCGGATACTTACCATGCAGTTCCTTCGTGGTGTAGAACTTCACTTTTGGGGCGTTCAGACATGTCCCGAGGTCGAACCTGTTCGGGTCATGTTCAACCTCCTCCTCCACGAGCTCATCCCAATCGTCTTCCTCATAGTCGCTCATTGCAGAGGTACCCTTGCGGTCGGAGTTGACAGGCGGCGCACGGCCAGGGAGGGGATGGAGAAAGCACAGTTATACATTCATTGACGAAACCAAGGTGTTGCAGCCACACGGCGCGGATGTTCGTGTGTGGGCGTCTGTGGAACTGCGGCAAAGGCCGACGACGGCTCGCGGCGCAACCTCGACACCGTCATACCCGTTCTCGTTCCCCACCCCTCCCCGTTGTGCTCCTTGCTCGACAGCCAGCGACTGTGTGCATGGACGCCTCAACGACCTCTTTCTCCGACACTGCGACCTCGGCCCTCCAGACAGCCACCGCTACGCCAGAAGTACCTCCTAGCGACTCCGTGCCGGCTCACCATGCCAGCCCCGTGGTGGCTTTCATCATTGGCCTCGCTATCATCCTTCTGGCATCCATTCTTAATGCTGCCGGACTCAACTTGACGAAGCTGGACCATGTGAGTTCATTCCGCTCGTACGCTGAAGCTAGGCAGCCCCTTGAACGGATGGCACTAGGTGCGCACAAGTGCAATACCGAAATCTGCACGACGACAAGACTGGTTACGACCCTTATGGCTGCTTGGAATGCTATTATACATGTGAGTGTTCTACTTCTTTCATACTTCTGAGCACGTTCGTGCGATGCGGATTGTTGAGCGGGTTTGGTCGAACGAATACGGATCCGTGCCACGCAGCCTTCGCAGTCAAACGGGCGGTCAGAGTACTCGTTTTTGGAGGGCAATCCGTTCTCTGATCATCGATCACAAATCGAGTACGCGAATAGAGTCTTCTCGCTGGCGGCTTTGAATCGCCGTTTCTCCCGTTCAACACCAAAGAGGAGCTCGAATCACCTGTTCTAAACCGATTGCGAAAGGAGTCACATAGAGTTTTTTCCGCAATCGGCTCAGCACCGGATTGGATCTCCCCAATCTGCCTGCTATGTCCTGTAGATGCATTGTACCCGCCCTATTGCAGGTTGATTATTAGCAGCCGAAGCGATGCGCGGGATACCCACCTCAGCCATAGCTGAACTGGGAGCGATGCCGAAGCTATCTACACAAGCGGTTCCAATTCGCCTGCGAAAGGACCTTAAGTAGCCTAGGAAGTCGGAAGCCAGCTTTGACCGTTCCGCGACAGCTCATTTCTCCATATGATTGCACACCGTTCGAACGAGTGTTCGTCGAAGAGTCGGTGGAAACGGCGTTGCTTGAAGTAGAAGCGACTTCGAGAAGCAGCGTTCTTCGGTCGGTTGTGCCCGGGCCCCTGTTCTCTCGCCATCTCCCACAGACCGGTCCTCGGGACACCCTCTCTCGAGTATGCCTGGCACTCCTATGACGGATCAGCGCAGGAATTCAGGGCTTCATTGATACTCCTCGGGCTGCAAGGGTACCGCGTATGGCCCTCCGGACCTCAGCCTCCACTTCTTGCAGAGCATATCGCAATATGGAAGTGTATCCGTGCCTCAGCTCACCCGCGATGGTACGCGAATGAGGGAACTCGCCCCCTGCTTGTCATGAGCTAGTGAATAGTAGGCATAATAGCTATGATATGTGCGTCCCAATCTGGCCAGAGACCCTGGCAAGATAATGAGGACCGGTTGTCAACCATATTCCGGTTTCACGCCAGAGCCGTCTCGCACGACCTTTTTCCTTACTCCGGGACAATTGGAACATATGCTGATGTGTCATACAGTTTATCGCAGCTGATTGGAAGCACTCTTGCTCTGGAGTACATGCGTGCAGGTTTGTCATTCTCGTCTACCATCTTGTGAGTCCCAGCTGAAGTCGACCCCAGAATATGTCGCACCTTTGGGCTCCACATCCTTAATTTTCAACTTCCTGTTCGCGAAATTTTTGGTTAATACTCCCGTCACGAAGACCGACATATACGTGCGTCGCTCTTTGACTGTAATCTGTAACTGTCAAAAATGCTCATGGTCTCACAGGGTACTATCATAGTAATCATCGGCGTAATTGGCATCGTCGCATTCGGCTCGATCAATAGCGGTCTCGCCACGGAAACAGATGCAAAACACCTCACCGAATTATGGTCTCGCGGCAACTGGCTCGCTTATTTCTTCTTCATGTTCTTCGCCCTTCTGTCCCTTTACGTCTTCACCTCACATCTTGACCAAGTCCTTGCCGCGCGTGCCGACTTGACAGCGGAGCCTTTTGCGGGCATGCGAGCGCGCGCTGGCGGGCTTATCACTCCACCCACCTTCGCGGGGAAAGTGCTTGCGTTTTGGGACAACGCGATGATGTGGACGAGGGAGAAGCTCGAACTGTGGACTGCGGCACACAATGACAAGCGCATAGCCTGGACGCTCGGCATTGGCTGGGCATGCTGTGGTGGCGGACTTGCGGGGGCGACACTGGTGTTCGCGAAGGCGTCGTACGTAGACCAATTGTTGCCAATCGAACGCGAGGATTCGTCGGCTCACAATCACCTCCACAGTGTGAAGCTCATCTCCGGCGCCATGTCGCATGAGAACACCGGAAATCAATTCGGGCACGCGTCGGTGATCTTCACATTCATCTTCTTAGCTGTCACAGCTGTGTGTCAGATCATCTGCTTGAACAAGGGCCTTGCCGTATACGACTCGACCCTCGTCGTTCCCGTCTTCTACGGCGTTTACACGGGCTTAGGGTGCGTTCGAATCACCATCTGTCATTGGAAACTATACTCAATCGTTCCACTATCAGATTTCTCGATTCTCTGGTACGGCGCATCCTAGCGTCAGCCTTTGTTCTCGCTCACTTTGCGATTACTTGCTGACAGATCTTCAACGACGAGGTCGACGCCTACCCGTCTTGGGGCCTTTTCCTCATATTCTGCGCCATGATCGTGCTAGTCTCCGGGGTCGTGCTTCTCACGTACAAGAAGCCAGAGCCCAAGGCTGCGGCACCCTCATCCGGTGACCCGCCAAGAGGACGCGGCCATCGAAGCGCGACCAAAGCTACTTTTGTCACTCCCGGTCTGGAGGAGGAGGAAGCGCTCCAGCAGGGCGCGGACGCCGAGCACGACGATGCGGCGATGTGGCAGCTCGGCGACGCGAGCGATGACGAAGACGAGAGTGGCGGTGTACGCTCTCCGCGGTCTCCGCGATCACCTCGTTTGCAGCCCAGCTCTCCTCGGGCCCAGCGCACAGCGTCCGGCAAGTCCCTTACGCTGACCGCGAACGCAAACGCGAGTCAGAGAAGCTTGCCGCGAAGCCGGAGGCGATCGCGTGGAGAAGGCGAAGAAGCCGGTATGCTTTCCCAAGACCACGACGATGACGACGAAGTTGAGGCCAGGAGGCGTACATCCTCATCATCGGATTCGGACGCGACGCTTACCCGGCCCGACGCTGCGACATACATAGACGATGATGCGTTTGGAGCTTGGGAAGCTGCGCCGGCCGGGAAGGCGCGGACCTGAAGATTGGCTACATGTATCCGCATGGTATGGCCGCAGTTTATGTGTATACCTAGAATAGTTGGATATCCACAAATTTCTACGGACGGCGCGCACAATTGTCGCGATTTTTCCTCCGAAGATGTGCTTCACAGGACCAACGCAATCTGGATCGGTCGGAAATGGCAAGTCTTCTTCCTCTGGCGCTCGGTGCGTCAGTCCGGTGCCTTCAACCACAATTCTGCGGCGTTAACTAATGGTCCGGGTGCTACTCCACATACCCGCTTGCGGGGTCCATTTGTAGGCGACCAATCATTGCGTTGTCTCTGAGCGAGTCACCGTTTCTCCTGCGCAAACAGTCGGGCTTTGATATTCCAAACCAACCAGGACTTGCTCTAGCCCGACTTCCCTCCTCCACTTAGACAGCTCCGCCGTATGGTTGGTACAAGATTGTTGTCGCCTCGAGTTCGTGCAAACAAACATTGCGGTCGGTCATGAATCTCTTCCGCAAACCACTCTATGGAACAATGCTGTTCACATCGAGCTCGGCGCTCCGCATTAGGAAGGATAGCAGACTAGGTTCTCATTTGCCCTGATGGCCGTCATATGAAAGGACTTTGAGGACTGGCCAATTCCCACTTGTTTCCCTTAAGGTCCCACTCCTCTGCGTCTCTAAGTTGCTCGGCCCAGCAGCGCTCAATCCCTCCCCTCCAGCCTTCTGTATTTCCTTCGTCGACATGGCCGATCAGAGGCCGTACCCGGTATGTCTCCCTCCGTAGAGCGCGGAACGCTGCTGAGACCTATCTACAGATCCCACTTGCTGTCGGTGCAGGCCTTGGGGGTCTACCCATCACATTCTCACAGGGGCCATTCGTGGGGAGAACTATCCGCACGGCGACTACGGAGCTGCAGAAGGCCGACGCTGGAAGAAAGTGCGCGCTTATGTTTATCGTGTAACATAGATGGCCCGAGGGTGCTGATGGCCGTACGACATAACAGATTCGCTCGGAAGGACAGGCGGCCGCTCGACCCACCCCCTGTTGTGCAGGTCCGGTTCTTCGAGGTGGTGCACTTCGGTACTCCGGCGCAGTACGAGAGGGAGATCACCACTTACGAGTCAGTCCTAACGCAGTTAGTCCACAACCACTAATGCCTGACCGTCGTGGGCCTAGCGACACCCTCGTCCTTGGCCTCGTTTGTCAAGTTGATCTTTTCCCGATCCCAGATGAGCTGACGCCCGAGGGCATCAATAATCGGGACCTCGGCTCAACTCCCATGACTGGTATCATTGTGAACCCCGTCTCGACCAACACAATTCCATATGGTGCCTTTGCCCAAAGCGGTCCTCCGCACCAGCCGTTCCCACTATATGCCCCGGCGGGGTACGGACGCTCACCGAAGCTCTTGAATAGCGTTTGCTCATGTTTCGTTCGTGCGCAGCGCTGGGTCCTCCTCCGCGGCGACGTCATTCTGGCAAGGTCCCAGTCCTCAGGTATGTCAAGAGCCTTGATAAGCTTCGGGAATATTGACGGTTGCCGCCCGCTTGCGCCGCTGTGCCGTACCGCATCAGTCCCAGGCTTCAACAATGGATTACACAGCACTGTTGAGTTCTACGGGTGTACAGGAGTCAGCCAGCTCATCCGCGCAGACATCGGACCATGTCATAGCTTATTTCAGCAATTACGCCATCACTGAATCATCCAATTGCACATACCTCCTCGCAGGGGCGAGGGTGGCTAGTGCTGTGAATATGGAATTCAACTCGAGACCGACGCTAGCCTTCGTGTTCAATGTGCGTCGTCGTCCGACTCGCCTGTTAAGATGCGCGGAGATTGATGTTCGATTTTACCTCTTCCCCACAACACAGGACCTTGCTGTCCAACAGGAGGGATCGTACACCCTCCGCTATCGCGTCTTCAGCATCTTCGCACGGACGACAGATGTGCCGGGAGCGTCCTCGACCACCCCGATTCTCGCCAGCTGCTTTGGAGGAGTCTTCAGAATCTGGTCGTCGAAGTCGTTCCCCGGTCTGGCCCCCTCAACCGCACTCACGAGGGTGCGTCCCTTCGTTGTTCTCCTGCCTTGCGGCCGTTGAATTAACGGTCCGGCGATGCTAGCGGCTATCCTTATACGGCATGCATGTCAATATTCGGACGTCCGAACGCAAGAAAAAGACTAACAAAAACCGCCCCAGCGACCCGGAATCTGGCGCGGCAGGCAGCCCTGAGAGTCAGGCGTCGTGGCCACCCAATGACGAGCTCGGCGCATCTCCTGGACACTCCCGGCATTCCGGCGACTGGCCTGGAATTTCCCCGTGAATGGTCGTTGTTGATCCCCTCAAGACGATCGAGTAGGGCCGGGTGCAAGCGAAGTTTATTGTCTCCGTCGTCCAGTAGCTCGCCATGCAAGCCCCTTCCGTATCGCTTCCGTCCTTGATTTCTGGATGTCTTGCTTTCCACGCTGTCGGCTCGTGTCCCCGTATTCCATAGACTACGCGACTCCCGTTCCCGACCGCTTCGCGAATTGTAATATTGATCTGTACGTCAAACAGAAGAGTATGCATCGTTTGCAGCCCCTTGCACGTTCTCATTAGTGGGGTTCATCTGTGCACTCAAAAAGTGAATTGTTTGCGTCCACAGCCGCTCGTAACGTCAAAACAGACAGGTTGACCGAAGGACGAAGAGACGTCGCGACATCATCATCTGCCCTCCGTGCAGTCCCTTACATTCGTTCTGGGCACTCGCACATCTCTGGATACAATTTCGGCTCTGCCAGGATGCTCAAAGGCGAGGCCCAAGCGACCCCTGGAGATGATTGCGTAAATGTGAGCACAACGGCGGTGCAGCTGCAAAGAATGCAGGGAGTGCAGGGATGTGCGCCAGTCTGTTCTGGTGCACGCAAGCGTGCAGGACGCCACTTGTTAAAGGCGGGGGGGGGAGGATCGACAGCCGTGAAGGTGACGTCGTCTGGAGTCTGGGGCGCGTACTCCGCGAGGTGAACGGTGTATTCGAAACGAGGTGGAAGGGCTACAGCCAGCGATAGTGAACTCTACGTTGGGATGAGACAAGGGGGTGGATCCTCGGAAATATGCGAGGACCCTGAGGAAACTTGCGCACCTCGCATTTCATGAGGCGAGAAAGATCAGCGGTGCGCGCGTTTGCTGTGGTCGGATGGACCGAAGTAGCGGATAGATGAGGTGTCTAGGGGCGTGGACAGCGGAGGAATGGACCAACGGTGCTCCGGGCAGAGATGGTGCATTGGGACAAATGAAAATAGCGGACTTAGGGATCGTGACGCAGGAAACGTCGAAACTTGGTTCAAGGGCCCTTCGGAGGCATTGGGTTGGGAGTCTCCCCCACCTTGAGGAGAGTTCACGAGGAGGCGCAGGCTCCTATGCAGGGGCCACGAACTTTTGAGTTCGAGTGGGCTGGGGTGGGACGAAGCGCGAGCCATCGGAACAACTTTCACCAGACAGAAACCGTGAGTCAAGAGGGACTCGGCTCACCAGCTGCCCAGAGCCAAAAGCCAGGCCGATCGGCCTTCCATCGTAGCTGCGGAATATAGTGCGACCTGCGGGCCAACTCAAACCATGCTTCACCGGCGCCGAGCCTTCTTCTAGCCGCTACTGGAACGTTTTTGAACACCCGACCAAGCAAGGGAGGGTAGAGGGGCAATACAGAGGATACAGAGGAAGCAGTCAGTTTCTGCACGCACGGGGTGAAATACCCGTGGAGGCAGTCTGTCGAGTGGCCAAAAGACGGAGAGGTGTGGCAAGCGAGAGACGATGAGCGGGGGTTACAGAGCATCCAACGGCTCTCTGATGTCCAGAGCATGAGAACATATTAGTGCAGAGGGCCAGAGGATTCTGTCGATGGTAGTGGTAGGCCTTGACAACAGTGTTGGGCGAGACCATGACCGGAATAAGCCTGCGGTCTTCGCGAACTCGTTCAACCGCTCGCTGTGTTGTTCCCAGCCACCACCTCCGGCCAAGTCACCTCTCTGCGCTCGTACACTCCCGACTGCGTCGCCTGCGTCGGACCTGAGCTGATTTGCCTCCATATTCTGGACGTTCGCAGATTTTCGCGGTGGTCTCTAGGGTCCGCCAGCTCTGCCCGGGTTATAGTGTCCCCCGGTTCTTCCATGGTCCTCTACAGTGGAGGCGTTGTCGCCCCTGCAATTCATATTGGTGAGTTCGGCCGCGTGCGTCCTAGGGATGCACTTCAAACGATGGTCTATCAGCATTTCAGCCGATAATGCACTTTCCCCCCCAATCCGCACGCACGGGTTGTCCACCGCATATTCCCTAGCCCACACTAGGTGTATCAGACTTCTTCGTAGCCCAGGCGTGCGAGAGCAGCTGTCCGTTCGTGCAAAGGTGTCGTACTCTCAATCAATCCTGCCCCGGAGTGCACCTCGTGAATGGTTTTCCCTTCGACACGATAGACCGACCTCGTTTCTTTGTTTCGTGACATACCACAACACCAATAGGGCAACTCCGGGTTGCTTCCAGGGCCGGCATTGCCGCTTTGGCCCGCCCGCCCCAAAGTGGCGCCTCTGTGGATCGCCGCTCCAGTACAGTGGGGCCCCGGTTGCATAGGATGTCTTGCGCCTTCGGATGTGACACTCACCAAGGAGCAAATGTCCTCGCGGAGCCCGGTCCGGTCCGTTGAGGGACTGTACAGGGAGAATTTGCGTACCACATATGCCCCGCAGTCAAGTTACTGACAGAGACTCATAGCTAGCCGTATGCCTTCGCGGCAGCCTTGTCCACAACATCGTAAGTCCTCTCGCCATTACGATGATGTGCTTTGATTGTTGCCCGACATTGGGGACCTGTAGGAGACAGCGCGGTATGAAGGGAAGAAAAGCGCAAGGGCTTGACCGGTCGGCTGTTCCAGTGCGGCGGCGTCCTACCATCCCTACTCGAGTTCCTGCTCGCTGATACGGGAGCCGTGGTCCAGAGCCTTCTAGCGAAGCGACTCCGGGTAGGCATCCTCTTCCACGTCAAGCTCCATGGACATCTCACCGACCTCGCATTATTGGAAGGTATGCAGAAAGAGAGACGGTGCGCGGGCATCACTTCACTGCGATGGAAAGCGTCCCAGCACAAGCTTCAGCAGTGGATTGGTCTCACCGTTCCTGTGTCCGTCCCACACATGCCCAGCAAGAAGACAGGAACGTTGAGGACCGGGACGTACCTCGCGTAGAATCGCGGAGGGGAAGATGGGAGACGGAGGAGAGACGACGGACGAGCGAGGGAATCTGCAAGACATAGCAACAGCTGCCGTATCCGGGTGTTGACCAATATGTACGGTCGTTTGAAGCTGGATACATACGTTGCAAGCCCCACCTTTGGACGACTCCATCTGGAACGAGCCCGGGCTTCGAATGTTGCAGTGCGCCAACGGTGGTGGAAGCGTCCTCGCGGGCGGGATCTAGTCCGGCGCCGGCCGCTCACCGTCGTCATCAGGGACCTCACGCGAACCCGTCCTACAACCATCCACAACCCCAATTCCGCTTCAGTTCGGTCCAGCCCACCGCGACCGGCCCCACGATGCACCCAAATCACTTCCTTCGCGTCGAGAGGTCGTTGCAGACAGTCGACGTCTCCCGCATGTACTTGGACGATGTGGCTTAGGCTATCGCGGTGCCTTTTCCTGATCTCATGGCTGCCGCTGCCAGCTATCTGGACCATATCCTCGGGTTCGGCCTTTAGCTGGACCTAACAATTGCCATCGCAATCTGCAAACCTTCCCCGTGTGGATGCAATCGTGTTGAAACGTTATTCGTCCCAATACCAGGTGGGGATCGACGTTGTAGGCTCCGTGTCGCTTCGCTCGCATGATACTCTGCTCCCCTGCAGATGTCCGAGGGCTGCGAGAAGGAAGACCCGTCTCGAAGACATACATAGGCCTGTCGACACTGGAGGAATGGTGCCGAAGCTAAGGAGTTCGAATGGTACGTTTCTACGCCGCTGTGGCGCATTGTCCCCTCCATTGCCTTCTGTCTTCCCAGCCATACATACGGCAGTCCCTTGCGATCGCCTTATACGCTGAGACCGTACCATGACTGGCGGGTGTCAGAAGTAATGGGCCCTGGAGCCGTTTAGCACAGGCGGACCGCGGTACGTGCGTCGCAGATGAGCTGTAGTTTTTTGTACACATTTCCTCCCTACATACGCACATAGTCATGTAAATTTGCTCACATTGCTCAGACCTGGCAATTGAGTAGTCGGTTGGCATGCAAAGGTAGGCGGGGGGTGGGTGGTTCATGACCAGCTCACATGGCGATCGGACGTTGGCGTCTCCGGCGTTGCTCTCATGCCAAATGACTGGCCCTCTCTTGGCGAGAATATGGTCAAGGTCCATACCAGCCTTTAGCTCTTCCTTAGCCAACACGGACAGGCAGATTCTCATCGGATTCAAGCAGAGCCGCATCCGGCAGTTATCCCCTGCCCTCAACAAAAAGCCATCGGCGCGTTGTACCCGCCATCGCGTTTCCTTCCGTCCGCTCGCCGGTAAAAGAAGAACCATACTTCTACGAAGTCAAGATACACCCAATCCAAGGCTCCGACCGCCAGCATCTTCCGACTGCCAAATTCTACGTGAGACTACAAAAACATGAATGAGGTCGAATCTGCTACACAGTGCCTGCGACCCTTCGCCCCCACCAGACAACCGTGACCTCTCGATCTATGCCAAGGATGCACCAGCCTTTGTGATGCATGACGTAGCGGCGCGCACAAAGGCGAAGGCAGTACACGCGTCGGCAGGCTCTTCCTCGCATAAATTTTCGGGAAGCAATAGTAGCACGGACTCGGAATGAACTGAACCCTGTGGGGCGTCACGGCTGTCTCCAATGGGACGGCGCAGAGAACGAGCTCCTTTCGCACAGGGACCCTCCCATAAGGAATTCTTATCTAGTCAAAATTCCCGGATAGATTTGTACAGCGAGCAATCAACCCAGCATAACCGTAGATCCAACGCTCTCCCTACCGTCTACCCCCATTGACACCCCACTCTTGTCCAAGGCTAAGCCACGAGCGTGGCGTTGGCAGAACAAAATGTCACTCACTCCCCACGGGTCCCAACCATCGTCAATAGCATCCCCTCGTCTTACGATGACCGTCCGTTGAACATTGGACCTTAGTCTGGCGGACGCACTGGATCTCCTGGAGTTGCAATATCTCGACGCCTCGAAAATGGTTGTCTGTACACAGGACTAGAGGTGCGTAGTACCTTCCGAATCGGAGCCTACGAAGTTTCCTAGCTACCCCCTATTTGCCCTGCGAGGCAACCCTGGCCGAAGGCGACTTGAAAACAAGGGCGCACATGGCCCCGATGTACAAACGGAAAAAAGGTGAGCTTTCCCCGTCGCTTGTTCTTCCACTCGGAGAGCGACATCTCCTGTCAGATCGGTCTCCCTAGTGGACATAGACATCATCCGTTGTAGTACAACCTCTTGTGCTACATCTCCCAGTGCCCATGAACCCGGTGAGTCGTTTCTTCTAGGGACTGACGCTTCCAGAGGATGTGTATCCTTTTCACGACCCACTGAGGGTCATACTTCCTCCTCCTCTGGAGCCAACAGGCTCTCGATGCTGCGCAACGATCTGTGGACCATGTTCAGGCTCGTCTCTATTCTCTCGGGACCCGATACTACATGTGGGCAGAAGTGCCTACACCACTCCCCCCCGTCCAGCCCCTTCCTTGTTGTCTGGCGGGGCTGCCCAAGCCCGAACGTCCAGGAAGCGGGTCCCCCCACACGAGCGATAGTCGGAGGCCACGCTGTTCGGGATCAAGCCGCTACCGGGTTCTCATCTAGCTCTTATTCTTGTGCCCGAGCTTCCTCCCAGAAGTCTATACTCCTACCCCGGTCCAGCTCCATATGCCTGATGCGAGCGACACGCCCTGTGACCTCGGAGTCAAGCACATCAATCACCCCAGCCGGCCCACTAGATCCTGCGTGCACGGAACGAACCGCGAATCGCCCAAAGTTGCGCCAGGTTCCCGGATGCGCCTACTTGCCGTAGTACCAGCGGCACCGGAGGCTCGTTGAGCGGTCGACAGAGGCGGCTTACGCGCGGCACGGCGAGTCGCCATTGGACGACTACCGGAGTAACCGAAGGAATCGGCCGTGCGTGCTCTCCCCACTTCATCTGTCTGAGAGCCTACGGGCATGTGAGTAGTATGTTGCAGATTTTCCCGCATTCTGAGAGTAGCGTCGAGCTTATGAGAAGGAATACCACTTCTCTCTGTCATAATGTGGAGGGTGGCCTATTGCTGATGTGGGGTCGAATTTGATGAACTCCATCCATCGGCCGGCGAGTGTGACGATGAGACATGTCCAGATTCCAGGGTACATCTGCACTACCGTCAGTGGCACAACAGGTGTAGTACGACGTCGCCATACCAGAGTATCAAGACCTTATCCGCGCATAGGAACTTCCAGTACAGGTTCAGAATTCATCTTACATGGACTAGCGCGAACTTCAAACAAACTATACCAAGCGCTCCGATAAGAATAAGGAGCTGACTTTCAGGCTGAGAAGAAAATGGCCAATCAATCCTCCATTCCGTCACGGCCACTCGAGCGCGGCAAGCTCGATGATCCTTGCAGCAGTCAGATGGCCGGAAGTCGTGACCGATGGGGCGGAGTCGTTGATCACAAGCGGGGTGTGTCTCGGATGCGATGCGCTGTCGTAGCCTTTTCTCGCGCCAGCGACAAATTTATTGGCCGAATGGCGTAAAGTTCCGGAGGTCCCTGCAGGCATATGTTTATAGATCAATATGTTAGCGAAACCTACGAGCTGAGGCCGGAGGTTGTGTCGGTGGCAGAGACAAGGTTGGATATGCTTAGGATGCGGCCCGGCCGCCCGGGGGAGCGGCATGGTGAGACGCCCAACCAAATAGCACCAAATGAGGGAGAGGTTTACGAGAGCCAGATGATCATCATAAACCTTATTAGGATTGTCATAACTTTCAATGCGCTGACCACAGGGCAAATAGCTCCTTGCGGCGGAACCTACGTGAGTACTGGTGCTCGAGGGCTCATGTCAGAGCTTCGTTTCTACCTGCATGATACATCCATTCTCGAGGTCAATCAAACCGGCAGTACGGTGGAGAAGCGCGGTATGTACATCAGGCACACTGGCACGTACCGTGACGGATGTGGATCTCGTCTTCGCCCCACGGCATATGTCGCAGCTGTCCCTGGACGTCATCCCCCCGAGACGAATAAGCATCGGAGGAGGGACGAACTGTCATGCAACTCCCCAGGGCTTCCTGCATCAGTACGACGAACCCCCGGGAGCTATTTCATGACGGCTGCCAGGTACGCACGTGAACCAAAGGGCGCGTTATATCCGCCTAAGGTACCCGAACGGCTTGCGACGTCGACAAAGCAGGAGTGGCTACACTGACGCGCTCGGGTGCCGTCCAAGCCACTTCTTCATGGAGCACCATAACCGACGCTCTGTACGTAGCGCCTTCGACGGCACTTCCGCGGACAAATCACTCGAGGAGGTTTCTGTATTGCTACCGCGGAGCCCAACAGGATCACGCACAGATGCTAATGTCTGGGCAGACATGTAAATTCACCTCACAGCGCACAGACGTTGGCGTAGCAGTGTAAAGGCGCAGCAGTATGAAGGTGAGCAACAGCAATGATGCATCCCCAGAGCCCTCCCACCCAACACAGTTCTAGGCATGTTCACTCTCAAGCCTGCGCTAATCTTTGTGGCACTGCTACCTCTCGTCCGTCTCGCTTCCGGGCAGGCGGTTAAGTGGGTTTAGTGTGGAGGTATTGGCTGCACGGGCACGACGGTCCGTGGTACGTCTGGAAGCTAAACGCACCCAAATCTTGTGAGAAGACTGTACTTCGGCTCTCGAAGCATTGAGTTTTACTCACCCCGCTCGCAGCCTTACCCCGGTGCCTGCTGCGACGTCTCCTCCAACGCTACCCTCCACACAATGGCGGCAACGGCTCGCTTGACATCTCCTCTGCGGCCCGGTACACAATTTCCAACTGGGGCGCCGACGCGAATCGCGTCCTCGATGTCGTTCTCGGGCGCGATGATGGCGAGCGTTCTTGCTGGATTGTATCCAGATGGAGAACGGCTGGGACAGTGCGCGGAGAGTCGGCTCATCCTGACCGGCGCGAAGTGGGCGCGGCGTGTGTACGACGCGTACCCTGGCTACAGCGGTGCGCTCCCGAAGGTGTAGATCTTGCACGGAAACGTGTACTTAGTCCCCTTCAGGCGCCCTGCTTGCAGTTGCTAGATATATAGGCTGACGGCGTGGGCGGGCTACAGCGATATAGCCCTCTACCCGCAGAACTTCTATGAGGTCAAGCCCTGGACGACCGTGTTCGGATACCCCAGCACGCCCATCTTTTAACGTCTCTGAACCCTACCTGCCCAGCGGTGACTCGAACGCAACGTACGACCCATACATTCAGGCGATCCTCACGCCGGGCGTTGGCCACACCATCCCCCCGAGCAGCAGTACCTCGAGTTCGAGTTCTTGGGCATCGCATAAGTAGGCCGAAAATCTTCGATGGTCGAAATCTGTAGGGAATGGAGGTTTTGAAATTGACGCAGGCGTAGTACTGTCTCGTGTATGTATCGCATTTGTTGTCTATCGATGTGGTTGAACGTTGAGGGCCAAGTTCGGCTGGTCAGTTGCCCGAGCGTCGACTCCGGTGATCCGAGATCACCGGGAATCTCGGAGGTTCGCCCAATTTCGTCATACTACTCGCTGGTTGTGCCTCTCGCGGCTTGCTCAGCTCTCCCACCACCTCCTAGTTGTACTTCTTTATAACTACCACCATCCGCATCGGTATCACTCTCGTGGGCGGCGTTGAGCAGCTTCAGGCGACGCTTTCTCTGTCGTACTCACACTCCGTTGTACTCGCTATAATGGAGAAACTCTTGTCCAAACTTCAAGCCCAAGCGTGGGCTCATCCGGCGAACCCGATTTTGCGGCGTATCCTCCCAAAATTCCGTCATCTGCTGAACGGCGTTCGGCCAGACCTCCCAGATGTCAAAGTTAAGTTTGACCAACTTCAACATGATCTAGATATGCTCGCCACGGAAGGCTACTGGGAGCCTTCGAAGGAGGACGAGGACTCCCTTCGTGAACTGAAGAATAGGCTTGGCTTGCTACAAGCCAATGCCCATGATACCCCTTCCAGCATTGCGCACATAGATGCATCACAAGCACCATCGCGAGCACCACCCGAGGATCCAAGGAATCGCGTCCGGCAAGGCGCACACGACCGCCCTATCGTTCATCCACCTCCCCTGTCAGCTCCGCTGCTTCCCGTTTCTACTACTACGCCGACGGTCCTTCCCATAGAGCTTGTTGAGGCGCTGAACCAGACGTTCTTCCTCCACTTGCTGGTCACGGATCCGCAGCAAGTCCTCCCCCCGGGCAAATCGCTGATTTCTATGTTGTCCTCCCCAAGGTCTAACGTGCACGCGCAGGACGACAAGATTGCGGAGTTGGAGGTGCGGGTGAAGGATATGGTGCACAGCGCGTTTTGGAACGAGGTGTGAAACCTTCCAGAGTGTCCCCGCAGTCTCTACTGACATCTTTCGGCTCGATGCAGGCACTTGAGTCGCTGTCGAGCTCCTCAGCAGACAAACAGTTGCCGCGGCTTCGACGACTGTACGAGGACTTGCTTGAGGCTGTCAAGCCGCTGCTCCCTGGGAGACATCCCGTCATTGTCACGCTCTCCCTACCGCTCTCCCCCACGTCTGCGCCATTGCGGTCCGCGGCGACGCACCTGCGCGAAATTCTTGTAGCGTTGCGAGAACGTGCTAGTCCAGCGCGCGATGCGTACGTAGATGGTCTCATACAGGCGTTGGATGAGCCCAATCAACTCGCGACCACTGAGGAGCTCGCGCGTCTTGTCGCCGACACTGCGCGCTCGATACTTCAGCTCACAGAATGGATGAAGGACGACCTGTCCCAATTTATGGTTGGCTCTGTGGAGGAGAAGGACCTGAAGGCGATGATCACCCAGCAGGCTATGCTCCGCGAGAAGAGCCTCATCCTGCAGCTGTGGGCGCCGGGTCGCATCGAGCTCTCGTGGAAGGCATGGCTGGGCGGACTGGACACATCCGTATACCCAGGGGCAGAGACCGTGCAGCCTCCCCATCATCGCTGGGCCTATCGGCTGGTCCAAGCGCTCGCGACAAACGCTCCTATCACCTGTCCTCTCCCTACCATTCGTATTCCTGGTACCGACTCACCAGAACAACATGCGGGAGAGTCTGAGGATGTTGAGTCGCCGCAGAACATACTGCCCCCTCCCTTCTTCGTCACCACTCCGGCACTGCTCACTGCGCAGAATTACTTACAGGCCCTCGTCATTGCGGCATCCCTCCGCTCGCTCGTCCGTCTGCCCGCGTCCTCCCTTCCCGCATCCTCGGGGGACAACCCCGCAAGCTTCACCGAGCGCATCTGGACGTTACTCCGGTCGTCCGTCGACGAGGAGCCCGGCACAGAGAACACGAAGGTCGTCAACCTCGCCGACGAGGTCGTGCGCGTCCGCCGCGTATGCGCAGACGACGCGCACCCATGCGGCCCCGAAGAGGAGGCGCGTCTCCGCGCAGCGGTGGACCGTACCCTGCAGCCCCGCGACCCGGTGTTCCTTCTCCTGCAAAAGCGCCTTATGCAGGCGCTTGCGGCGTGGCTCGTCTCCTCCCCTGGGCCATCAGGCAGGTCTGGGAGCGCATCCCCTAATGGGCGGGCGTCGACGCCGGTACACATGCAGACGGGGAGGGAGCGTCCGGGCAAGCGGCCGCGGCTGCATCTCGGGCTAGACAACCCGAAGAGCGTGTTCGTGGCCTGGGAGAGGGAGCGCAGGAAGCCGCTAGTCATTAAGGGCTTCGAAGACGACGTGCTCGCGCGGGAGATTTGGGAGACGTTCAAGAAGGTCGGGATGGTGGTGGACTGGACGGATCGGGTATGGCAGGATCTGGTCGAGACTGGGGAGATTGGAGGTTTGCCTGAGGATGGGAAGCCTGAGGGAGCGAGAGAGCAGCAGGGGAAGGACACTGGTGCGGACGCACATGTATGATCGAAGGAGGTCGACGATAGGTGTGGTGCCGTTTCCGGACGTTTGTTTTTAACTTACTGACTTAGACATAGGCAGTGCCACGTATATAGCGCCTTGGACTGTTGTGGACTCTGACCCGAATGTTGTAGTACCAGTGAGTGATTTGGACAAGCCGTGTATGAAGATGGTGAAACACGCCCAACTAAGAGAGTAAACGGGTGCAGAAGCGATGGAAGTTGTACACATACAGCAGCGTTTTCCCTGCTGCATGCGATGACGTTATGACCAAGCACTCTCATGGGCCTGCTCCTGCTCGATTCGACCGCTACGCCCAGCTTTCCCTTAGACTCGTAGGTGCGCGACTGCATGGAGCGTAACGATACTGCAGCTGACGTACAACCAAGACATACCATGCAACACGCCATAGATCTTCCCGCACACAAGCCATCTGGTCAGGCTTACTGTCTAGTCTCGGCTCTTGAGGCTGGCTCCTGCGAGCTCCCGCTCGACTACATCATTGACACCGCCAAGGCAGGGGAACGGGTGAAGCTGCCCTGTCTTGCGTTCCTCCTCCGCAACACACAGAACAACGACACCTTCGTCTTTGACCTCGGCATCCGCAAGGACTACCAGAACCTCACCCCGGGCTACCTCGAGCGTATCCGCCAGATGTCCTTCGGGATCAGCGTCCCCGAGGACGCGGCGGATGCGCTCGCCAAGGGCGGGCTCAAGCCCACCGACATCAAGCACATCTGCTACTCGCACATCCACTTCGACCACGTCGGCGACTCCGCGCCCTACACCGCCACAACGTTCCTCGCTGGGGCCGGCGCGCGCCCCCTGATCGAGGGTGGCTACCCCGGTGACCCAAGCTCGCTCTTCGACTCGACCCTCCTCCCAGCGGGACGCACGCGCTGGCTCGACCCCACGGACTGGCCGCCGCTCGGGCCGTTCCCGCACGCGCTCGACTTCTACGGCGACGGGAGCCTGTACATCGTCGACGCGGGCCCTGGGCACGTCCCCGGGCACGTCAACGTCCTCGCGCGCACGTCTGCCGACGGAGGGTGGGTCTACCTCGCGGGCGACGCCGCGCACGACCACCGGCTGCTCACGGGGGAGGCGGGGATCTCGCAGCACGACGTGTGGGGGTGTGCGCACCGGGACAAGGAGCAGGCGGCGCTGCATATGGGGCGGATCCGGAGGCTGGCGGAGACGTATCCGCGCGTGCGGGTGCTGCTTGCGCATGATGTGCCTTGGTACGAGCTGAACAAGGAGAGTCGGCGGGGGTTTTGGCCGGAGACGATCGACTCGTTGTGACCGTGGATGAGGCTGCGATGTAAATACAGCTTGGCATCGAAAACACGAAGTACTCCATATCCGTTCTCCTACCTAGAACTCAGCATTCCCAATGTCGGGAGCAGACTATACAAGGACTTGGGGCCGGACTTGGGGCCAGACGCCTCCGCGAACGACCTGAGTCCCTTTCCTTCCTCCGAGTCATGTTACGAAATGGCAAACTTCGACTCGCAATTGACCGCGCATCATCTTTCGGCCTCCTTCCGATGCCACCCTAGCATACAGCGCCACTCCAAGATGTACCTGCAGGGATGTTGACTCTCATTATGCAATAAGGAGATCAGTGAAATACAAAATTAGCACTATTCCAGTGGGAGCCTCCGAGACTTACGGGGTGCGGTATTAGGCCACTTCGGCTAACTTTCATTGCGCACGCTCGTCTGCTTCAATCTTCAAGTCTGACGGTAGATCAGCAGAGAGTTTTCAGCAAAGGCTGTGCCTTTCCCCGTGCACAGTCGGTTGTAGACAGCTATTGTATTTCGGAGGCCCGACGAGAGGGTGAGTCAGCTACTGTAAGTAGCGGCCATCATCGCATGCCTGGTGCATTGCTACTTCGCGCCTATACGGACACGAGCTTCAGGGAATTCAATGATTCTACGGGCGGGTGTGTACGTCAATATGAGCATGCTCTGCATGATACCGTTCTCAATTCGATTCATACGAAGATCATCTATCACTTACGAACGAGCGATCAGCTGCCCTCCTCACGCTCTCCTCCTCCGCTGGCCCGGTATAATTGGGAGACCCAGAAGGCTCTACACGCAAACGCCGTTTCTAAACCCAGCCTCAATGCTACGTAAGCTAGGGGAATTCCAAGTTCAATCTGTTCCTCTGACATAATTAGCCGCAGACATGTGCTCGGCTGGGTCAGACTCGGGTCAGACCCCTCCTTGACCCAGGTCAGACCCCTCAGACCCTGGGTCAAGCCAAGGCAACATCAACGTCGGAGCTTCCGGGCACGTGAACCGCCGGGTCGGCCGGCCGTTCGCCACTCACTGCTTGAGCGAGCTCGCCTGTAGCGGCCACGAACTGTTCTTTCCAACTGCCCACTGGCAACGTCTCGGCCATCCATAAGCGAGAGGGTGAAACCAATGGCCTTCAGGAACGCTGCGAGGGACTTGCCATGGTGGAGATGGATGCCGACCCAGAGGAGTACTGTCCGGGAAACCAGCGAGGACTCGGAGAGGTGTAAGGTTTAGCATAGATGCATTATCCGACCTCTACGTCTGTAGGAGCAGTCAGGAAGAGCGAATATATACAAACGACATCTATAGTTAGCATATCCCGTCGTCAATGTGGCATAAGGGATGCTCAATTCTTGTCGGTCGCTCAGTTGCTCGCGCGCCTATTGGGCGCCTGCCTACCTGAATTCAAGGTCAGCTCAAGCGCCTGCAGCGCAGCGAGCAGAGACACGCAGGCAGCAGGTGCAACACGACCGCATGATGCCTCCGAGCTGGGACCAGAGAGCGACGCGAGGATTTGACAATTCGGAAGCTATAAAGTTGCTTGACTCGAGATATGGAGTCGCCCCACAAGGTTTGAGTCCAGTTGCCATCGAGCCCAGAGCGGCACCCCCAGTTGAACCGTATATATGTCGTGCTGATTCTGTTTCCGACTTGGGCGCATTGTGTACAATAAGTCCAGGTCAACGAGTTTATAAGCTCTCCCGACGTCACCATTCACTTGCTGGGCTGGTTTCCCGGGCCTAACAAACTGTCACAGCCAACGAGCTGTGCCACCAGATAAACAAAGACAAAGCTTACTGGTGAAGGGGTTGGTGCTGAGAACGAAGCAACCACAAGTGACACAGCAAGAGATGATGCAAAGGCGTAGATTTCCTAGACTAGAAGGGGCAGTGAGAGGTAGGGCTGCTAGCTACCTACAGAAGAGATGGGTGATCGACGAGAAGATCAAGTCTGAGGTTCCCTGCCTCAGACCCCCTACTATTTATACAATTACAACGGTGCACAGACCAGGTACCTATTTGTCCCTGCTTGGTCAGAGTCTGCTGACTCGTGTCCTGTCTCCTGACCTGTCACATGGTGTCCTCATGACTAACACCTGAGTCATGCCAAGTCCGGACTCCTGCTCATGAGTAAGCGCCCCCTGCTGGCATGTAGGTCACCTGTCCGTGAGTGAAGATGGGCGCTCCCGGACCCCTCAAGGCCCTGGGTTCGATCCTGGCTCCTCCACTTTCCGATACGAGTTGTCCGTGGTCGAGGTGAGCGTCTGTCCTGGTTCACATGACCCCCAGGTCACGTGGCACGAGAAAACTGTGACACTACCCCCTCTTCAAGATCTGAGCTCCTGCGAA